>NC_034413.1:2143405-2369645 GCF_002078875.1 Numida meleagris | reverse complement strand
TGCTGCAGTTAGCCCTGCTCTCAGAAGCCCAGCCCACCCACAGCAGTGGGGTCATAAAGGTGCTTCCCAAAGCACTCCATTGCCTACAGCCATTAACCTCCTCTTTGTAAGAAACTTCACCCACTGAAATTTCAATGCCCTGCAAGGTATACAGACTGGTGTGAATTTCTCTTCTTTTTTTTTTTAATTGTTATTACAAAACCAAATGAGCTCCATAGTGTTCCAGATTCAACACGATGCTTTATGGTATTGGACTTCTAATGTCTTCCATACAGGAATCTTTACATTTTGTGAGTGTTAGAATAAATCTACTCCTGCTGCTCTGATTTAGGTAGTTGTCATCTGCTCCAACTGTGAGAAAACGAATGCCCAGAAGGGTTTATTTGGCTTTTACAAAGTCCTGGTTGGAATCTTTGTGTTTTCTGAACCTCCACCATTGAGTCCTGTGCCTGGAACTCCCCAGTGCCCTTACACTGCCCTGCACAAGCATCTTTTTGTGGTGGAGCTGAGTGGATCATTTGCAGAATGTATAATCTACATCCCCTACACTTCATCCAACAAAAGAACAAGAACTACGTGTTCTTAACAAGTCCAGTATTTATTAGGCTTTGTGTTCCTGTTAAGGGTTATTTTCCATTCTGCGTGCAGAGCACGTAGCAGGGAGCACAGGGGGAGGTGCGCTTCTCTGTTGGGAAGGTAAATGTGAAATAAAGTTAGCCAGTCAGATCGACTCCTGGAGAAAGGAGACATATTGTCAGCTTAGCTAAGATGTAGCTTCATGTCTCGGGGCTGTGTAAGCATGCACTCATGGTGACATTTTGATAGAGTGACACAAGGAACATTTTGTACGCTGCAGAAGATACAGAAGTCTAAATAAGTTAATGCAAGCAATGTGCCTTTTAGCCACCTTCTCTTCTATCCGTAAGGTATATTTAAAGAAAACCTTGAAATTTAATATGTGTGTAAGTATGGGTGATTTGTGGAAAATGCAGCAAGTTCCGGCTTGATTATTGGTGGAACGACTCTTCATTGGTTTGGGTTTATAATATCGCATACTTAACCTCTTGAGAAATAAATTACAATACGTGTTTCAGGAAAGTCCGATCTTGAAAAATACTGTCTTGCATTTTAACTATATGACAATTTATGGTTATGGCTTTTAAAGCAATTATCTTCTACCAAGTCAGTGGCCATTCATTAGCTCTGAAATGCGTTTTTTCTCTTTAAAGGTCAGCATAAAATCAAGTTCATCCCAGAGATGGTGGGGCCTATCTTAGAAATGACACTTATCCCTGAAACGGAACTTCGGAAAGCTACAATCCCCATCTTCTTTGATATGATGCAGTGTGAATTTCATTCTACCAGAAGCTTCCAGATGGTAAGCAGTAAGCAACAACTATTTGAAGGCGTAAGACAGATTTAGCTCTTCTTTGACAAAAACATATGAATTTTTGTTGCTTCGTTATTATTTTTTTGAAAGAAAAATATAATTATGGATTTGTTTATTTTCTGTAACTCCGAATGGCTATAGAATTTTAATCTGAAGGTTTTCAATTCTTACTGAAAGCAAAATTTGCATGAGGTAAGTGAAACCTTTCTTTATGATACAGCAGGAGAGCAAAGACAGATGTCTTAAATTTTCACTGTGGCTTAGGGAAGGAGTCTGCTTCTGAGTTGAATTGGATGTAAAGAGAGGCCTGATAACGTGATGAAAGAAAGTATAACGTGTACAAATTCATCATCTCTAGTATCGTACAATCTTGATACTATTAACTGTATTATATGTTTTTTATTTTGAAGAGGAAAAGCTAACCAACCAGTGGCAGCACTGCTAGATAGTTAATGCAACATCCAAACTACTAGTGGAGTATTTTTATTTTCATTTCACTTGCTGAAGGAAGTCCTTGAATAAGCACACACTGATAGCTAGAGCTTTTGAGAGACAAGTATGATGGAGGAGAGTTTCGTAGAATCGTAGAATTGCTCAGGTTGGAAAAGACCTTCAAGATCATCAAGTCCAACTGCAACCTAACCATACTGCTCTAACGATCCACCGCTAAATCATGTCCCCGAGCACCACATCCAAATGGTTTTTAAACACATTCAGGGATGGTGACTCAACCACCTCCCTGGGGAGCCTGTTCCAGTGCTTAACGCTTTTTTCAGAAAGCTTTCAGTGCTTTCTGAAAGAAGTTTTTCCTGATATCCAACCTAAACCTCCCCTGGTGCAACTTGAGGCCATTTCCCCTTGTCCTGTCACCTGTCACCAGTGAGAAGAGACCAGCCCCACTCTCACTGCAATCACTTTTCAGGGATTTGAAGAGAGCAATGAGGTCTCCCCTCAGCCTCCTCTTCCCCAGACTAAACAGCCCCAGTTCCTTTAGTTGCTCCTCAGAGGGCATATTCTTTCTTGAGTTTGTTCATTTTGCCTTCTTTCCCTTGAATTTTTAACTTACAGATTGAGTGTAAAACTAGTTAAGCCACGTAGTTTTGTCATATAAACCAGTGTAGCTACTTTACACTATGAAATTTCTGTCCATTCAGGATATGACTTTGAAAAATTTGGAGTACAGTTTGACATGTCGCTTCTTTTTTTTTTTCCTTAGCGTTTTTCTTTCTTGGATGGGAAGTCTTATCTTTTTCTGTATTTTTTAGTGAGCTGTTATTCATAACCAGCTCTTAATCTGTAGCAAAAATAAATGGATGTCTGCGTGAAGAGACTTAAAGATGGGGAAATTGCATCAGCTTTATTACTTTGATTTGTTTTGTGCTGGATGCTGTATGGAAAGGTTGTGCACTGTATTTTGGATCCATCCAATTACTGCATAATCATTCTTTCTTATGTTTGACTCTGATGATACTGTAAAGATTGAAATGCTCACTGGGATGCCATTTAAACTGTTTCTTGTCAGACGCTCTCTTTGTTACTTGTCGTTTTTTATTTGTACAATTATATGGATCATGAAAAATCCGAGGGTAACTTTATAGCTAAATTTATGGCCCTGTGTTTTCTTGATGGAGGAAAACCAGCTCTGTGTGGCATATTTGGGTGATTTTAAGAAATGAGCGTCTTAAATATTTCACACAATTGTTTTTGCCTTTTGAGAAGAAAAATGTCTGGTGCTAAAATCAGAGATGTCCTGGATTGCAGATAGTCAACATGTATTTCTTGTGTCAGTATTGCTGTCTTCTTTATGGACGTAACATTGATATGACAGGTACAGAGGTAGTAAACCTTTTTTTATTGCATTTGAAGTGAACCGTTATGTCAAATGGAAGAATCAATCTACCCATTTATAATTTTGCAGATAATGTAGTTATATGCGTGCTGGGGCTCTGAGATCGGTGTTTGGGGAATGAAGATCACCAGTAATTTCCTTAGTCCTCTGGGGTGCACCCTTTCAGCTCTCACAGACTTGCATACATCCAGCTTCTGCAGGCAGTCATCCCTCGTACGCTGTCACTGGCTCACCTCTTCCTCATTGCTTCTCCAAACAAGGACAGGGCAGCTGACCTTAGCTGTGAGGCAGGGAAGGCATTTGGTCCCTCAGTCTTTTCATGAGGTGTAATTTGTCAGCCCCATTCAGCATCAGACCTCACCTGATGCCTGAGCCATCTGCATGCAGCCGGCAGAGAACGTGTTCAAAATGCCACGTAAACCCCAAAAGAGATGTCCTCCTGCTAAAAGATTCCCTATAGCATCCAGATACAAACCTGTGAAGGCTTAGAGCTAAAGGTTTGGAACCGTGAGTGTTGCAGGCCGGTGTAAATCCAAGCTGGCTGAGACCATATGGAGGATGAGGTATAACTGGAACTGGTCTGAAGAACCAAACAAATGCAGTTCCACGCTGCTTCCCAAACTTTGACTGCGTCATCTGTCTTTCAGACAATAACTTGTTGATCAGCAATAGTGTTTGATTTCTTCTAAATGATAGAAATAGACATAAAATAATTTATTTGAATATTACCGGTACCTAGGCAAGTTGTCATACTTAATCTGCCAATGTAACACGCAGCATTTTGGTACGTACTTGCAACTACCAATTATTACTGTCTAGTCTTGCTTTTTAAGAGAAGTTCAAAACCGAATGGTTGGCTGCTGTTAAACTAATCTGCCAGAAATCCAATTATCTAACCTTATTAGTCACATCAGCAAGGGTTTAAATTGGCTCCACTTCTCCAGCAGATGTGCAAACCTCATGATGTGTGTGGGAGGAATTTGCAGAACTTCTATGATGCCGTGATGGCTTGTGTTTTGAACAGACAGCTTTCCCCATGGCTGTTTTAATTTCTGTATGAATTGGTAAAACCAGTAACAGGCGGAATGGGGATTTTGCTCTTCCACTATATATAGCCCTGAGAAGAAGCAGAAGATAAATTCCCCTAAATTAAAGGCCGACTGAATTAAAAGCTGGAGTTACCCATCTTTGTCCTCTCCCTTTTACGGTGCTTTGAAGCATTATATAGGCTTCAAAGTAGCCTGTACCTCAAAGCATGAGTCTGATACTAAAGTCTGTGTGGGACTGATGCTTCCCTATAGAAGAAAATGCCTCCTTCTCCACTCTGCTTTTTCCCCTTTGCTTGTTTTACTAGTAAGCCCTCCAGATCAAAGGGAATGTGTCAGAACCGCAGAAGCAATGAAAGAATGTTGCTTTGATTGTTCAAGGCCTGGTCAGGTGAGCGTGATGGATCCCGTGGTGACAGCAGGAGAGGAGGTTTGTCGTGAAGCAGTCATTCTGCTGAAATGTGGACTTTGAAGCATTAAAAGCCCCAACCTCTTACTTTCACAGCCTGTTCCTTCCATCTGTCGCTTCCTCGAGTTCCATTTCTTAGGAACGTTCCGGTTTGCTTGCCTTCCCAGAATTTTAACTTGCCTTTTATAAACCCGTCATGGCTGATTTAATTATGCTTATTTTGAGTTGAGCCAGTTCATAGAGAGGTGCAAGTGTAGGATGTGGTACAAAACATACCGTGGAGAAAGCAGGGGGAGATGCTTGTCTTTGGCAAAGGGAGACGTTTGACAGATTCTCCCTATCTCATAGCACTGCATCATAATATGATTTATTTTCATTGTTCTGGTACATATAAATTAGTAGAAGTAATTATTTTAAGAGACAAAAATAGCATTAATAAATAAAGGGTTATGTCAGAAGCGCTTCGCTAGTCTTTCTTCCCCAGTGTTATGACATATCAAATAACGAAGAAGGAACAGCCCTCACCTTCAAAATAAAATGAGCTGTCCCCCTCACTCTGCAGTAGTGAACATGCAGAAGTTACAAGTCCCATATGTCTAGTTTTCAGGCTGAGCAGCATTATTAAGGAGGATTGTCAAAGTGTCCAGTGGCGTTAGCATCAGAGTTATAAGCATGCAAGATACAGCTTGTGTTCTTACGCTGTAAGAATAAGGAGCTGTGTAAAAGTAATGGTCTGAGGAAAGAGCCCCAAAACCACAACAACACATCTGTTCCATTTTATACAAATTGGAAAGCCACTTAGCATAATAGAGCCATTGCCAAAAAGATAGAAAAATGATAGAGAAATGCATAATGAATGAATGCATAATGCAAAATCATATAGAAATGCATAATCAATGAATGCATAATACAGATGATTGCTAAAATAAAACTATGGTTGCATCTAAAGTACCTCGAGCTAATGTTCTGTTGTGAAGAGAATTAAATGAGGAAAGATGGGAAGAAATGAGGGGAAAACCCTTTTAATTCATTTCCAGCATTTAACAGTAAATCCTAGTGTCATCCAGGCAGTGATACCAGCACTTTAATTTGCTCTGTACTTCCTTGTTGGTTATCAATGAGTTTCAAATTGATATAATTCTTCTTAGTTAGCTAGTTTACTTGATTATCTATCACATTTTACAACCTATAATTCCCTTTTAGGTCTTTTTAGCAGCTCTGAGCCCTGTGTTAGCCTCCCTCTCTCCATGCTGTAGATTTGAGGACAGAACAGAAATTAGTGACTTGTGCAAGATTCTGTTATGCTGCATTGGCCTTTGTAATCCCACTGAATGTGCAAATTCAAATAAGTCATCCCCCCAAAGGATTAACTTCAGTAAGTCATATTTTTAGTTATCTCTGATTGCAGTGTCAATGTTTAAGTTTTATTTATTTTCTGGTCTTTTAGAATATTGGTATTCTTCCCCCAGCCCACCTAAAAGCAAGGGAAAAAGCTGATGCAGTGAGTTCAGAAGCATCCCAAATCCCTTAATATTAAATAGCCACTGGACCCGTTTGCTGACCAGGGAGCTCTGAGAAAGTAGGAAATGGAACAGATAAAACTGCTGGGAATTGCCTCAACTTTTGTAGTGGCCTTTTAACAAAGCTTTCAGTACCTGTGTGCTATTTCTGCATTAGGACTAATTTCCAGTGGTGTTACATGTCCCTTGAATCTTATATGGCAAATTCATTGTTATCCCATATCTAAACAAATGTATAGCAGCTTGGAGGATTGAAAGGCCTCCTCATCTACAGTTAGATTAAATTTTCTGCCAGTGCTGCAGTTATAGCCTGCTCACACTTTAGGTAGACCTAAATCCAAAGTGATTAGTTGAGCAGACACTTGTAGACACTTGATAGCTCACGTTGATTTGTAACCACTGTTTTCTCAAGATGAGAGATTGTACCAGACAGATGAAGCAGTGGATATACCCTATGCTAAAGTTCATGTGCATGGGAAGCTGAGATCTCAATCAGCTGCAAGGAAAAGTTGATTATAATTCCCTGTAATCTTCCTAGCATCACCCCTCGAGCTTTCACTGCCAACAGAAAGATATGAATCTAGCTCATCGATAGTGCCAGCTCTATCCCCTAAGCCTCCAGAAGGAACCTCAGCAAGTGTCACTGGTTGTAACAGAAACATGGAAAATTTGGTGCTTCTTCACGTGAGAGTAAATTCCTTTGTTATAATTGCAGTCCTACCTTGGGTTATTTTATATGCGTATATGTTTAAAGAAAGAAAAGGGAGGTTTGAGATTTTTGTCATCATAGGCCAGATGCAGCATCCCAGAGCCATGTGCTTCTGCGACTCCATGGCCCCGTTCTTTCCCTGTCATGGAAGACCACAGTTGTATGAACCATGCCGTGTGCCAATGAAACATTCTTTTGTGGAGACAAGAAATTCTGACTGTGTTAAGCGACGTTTAGTCATCTGGGTTGAGTAATCTGAGCCGTATCAACTCCTTGATAGGAGTGAGGAATGATCAAAGAGGAAGGGATATTGTTAATGGTCCGTTCCCTTCAAAACCTCAAAATGCCACAGCTCTGTTCAACCCAAGAGGGCTGGCACAACAAAGCCTAGATTTACAGAAATCTAAGTAAAATTGATATCAGAAAAATAGTCAGGGTCCTGTGTGACAAATGTAATTGCTCTTCTTCATGTGAGTAATCTCTTACTAAAAAATACATCACCTACAGGGCTCCTGCTGGCAGCAAGTGTCATTTTTCACATTGGTATGGAAAGTCAATTTCATTCTGGTCTCATTAGAGAACATGAATTTTGTGACTTCTGTGTTTCATCGTCGCGTTGCCTCACCGTTTTATTTGACACATCCTTTTACTGCGGGAGCGTGTTTCAGCTTGAGGTTGCCTCTTAGAGGAGGTGGATTGCATTATTCTTCCTTTTCTCATTTGCCTGTCATTTTTTGAATAATGGATTCGTGGTATTAAAAACCTTATTTCACTTCACTTTCCATTCATTCCTTCACAAATAAAGTAGTGCAAGAGTGGAACAGGTTACCCAGAGAGGCTGCGTAATCAGCCATCCAAGGAGATCTTCAGGACTTGGCTGAGTTACAGTTGGCCTGGTCTGTGTTGGAAATGATTTTGCATCACCTGGGAGCTCGGACTAAATGACCTTTGAGATCTGTTCCAGTCAGCATTCCTGTGAGTTTGTTGTGGATTATTTAGGGTACAGAGAGCACCTTTGAGGTTATTTAATCTGAGGTTTCGCTTTTTCATCTCCAAAACAGTCAAGCATAATAATAGAAATTGTTTAAGATAGAATATCTGTTGTTTGAGTACTGAGTTGATTTTATCTCTCTATGCACAAGACAATCTCTAGGTAGGGTTTCCTGACAGCTCACAGTGAGGTTGAATTGTGCATGTTGATAGCCTGTATCCCAAATTTGCGCTGAGCAGTAGGTGAGCAGGACGTTTTCTGCAGTTGCTCATCATGATAGCTCACAGTCACCGAACTCACAGCAGAGATTTCTATGCCTCTGTTCTTAAGACAATTCTGGCAGGCTGCCATATGGTATGGAAAAATAAATTTCCCAGCTGAAATGCAGAGGATGAAAACTCTGAGGTGGGCTGTGAAGATAGGAGACACTGTGAACATTGCTGCTGCTAATGATGAGAAGGTTGTGGAGGGTTTGAAATGGAGACAAGAAGTGTCCTGATCTGACTCTGGGTTTTTACATTACAGTAATAGTAGCCAAGCTACTACAGAGCCTGGTAAGGTATTCAGAGAGTAACCTGTCCTAGTGAAGAGCTGTGTTTTGCAGTTCTTTGGTGTAATTTAACCAATCAAATCCTATATACCAGTGTACAGTTCTGCCTAAAAATTATTTCTCTTAGCCAGGCAGGAACGTCTCCCCAGTTGGTAGCCACATTTTGGATGCAGTCTCAGCTTGACCAGAAGGTGCACGTTCCCAGCTGCTGGGCCTTGAGCAGAGCAGGGCCCTGCAGGAGGGCAGGTGGGCCCCTCCAGCCCTGGAGCTGAGATGCTGCTCCTCACCCCCAGTGCTGCAGGCTTTGTCCTGTTCTGCTCACAGTTACCTCACTGTGTGCATGCAGCAGTTGCTTCAGGACCGAGGGACTGTGGCAGAGCTAAGGGCAAGCGTCTGCTTGATATTTGACAGAGACATTATGATAACCTCTGTTGGCAGAGGAAGGGCTGCGTGGGCAGAGCTCAGAATGCAGTGTGTTGGCAGCAGGGCCCGGCAGTGGACAGAGCTACGCCTCCTCAAAGTGATATAAATTAAGGTGGTAAAAAAATGCTCTCTTATCGTCAGAGTTTCATCGTGACACAAGTCTGTTGGCAAGGGATATGTGATCTCACGCTCCTTGCTGAAATAAATACGCCAGCAGAACTTTGCAGTGTGGGCTAGAAAAATGCAGCATCTCTGAAGCCAAACCAACCCAAGCCCAGCTGCTGGCTGCAGATAACAACTCATCTTCCCCAGCTCCCTTTGGGGCCAGCCTGCAGAAAATACCCATCCCCAGCTGTCTCCTCTTTCCCTTGGTTGCTCTGCGTGCAGTGGCCGGGGCAGCAGCACCCTGGGGTGCCACACTTGTCACCCTGCGTGGCACATCACAGCTGGGAGCAGGGCTTAGGCTCTCTCCCTCTGCACTGCCAGCTGGGGTAATTTGGGACAGTGGTCCCTTGCCCTGGTGCCAGTTATCAGCTCTCTGCAGGGGCTGCTGGGCTGGCAGTATGCTCCACAGAGGTTTTTTCTGCTGGTACACGGAGTTTGATTTTATCTTTCAGCATAAAAATTCAGCTAAATCTTCAGCACGTGACCTCCGTTGCACAGCTCCTTGAAGCTGTGCTTGTTGCCTCCTTCCTGGTGTCCCTGGTGACAGAAAAGTCAAATTTTGCCTTCAGGCTTGCAGCAGAATCCTGTGTTCTCAATTACAGAAAGCCCCGTTCTGATGGGCAGTGGGAAGTGGCATTAGCAGAGGTGCTAGGACTCTTGTCACTATAAGGCAGGTATCCTAGGAGGTAGAAACAGTTCATAAAGAGCAAGAAATGCTGTTAGGGTACTGGGCACCTCTGCCACGGGGAAGGAATGGCTGGAGTTGTGGCAGTGCATCCCTAGCCTGGAAGGCTGTTGTGCCAGCCAGTCTGTTCTGTTTTCATTTGCACATGAGATGCTGTTAATATTAACTAGAGATGCAAAGTACATCTCTTGACATTTACAAAATGTTAGTACACTTTGTTCTTGCACGGGTGGCCCTTTGCTTCTCCTCTGAGTAGTCAGGTACTGCTGAAGCAAGTGACAATGAAAAACCTGAAGCCAACAGCTCTGTCAATACATCCCTGCTCTGACTAATGGGGTCACAGTCACCTGAAGGAGGATCTTCTTTTCACCCTGGCTCTTGTGCCGAGGTCTCTTGGCAATAAGTTGAATCACTGCTGATGTGGATGTCTGTGCTTATTTAATGCAGAAGTAGGAATTAGATGACGAGAGCAGCTCATCACATCGCAGCAAGCCTAGAGTGATCCTTCCTCTGCTAATAGTTTGAATTCATTCCTAACCTGAGCCCTAGCAAAAGGAGCAGCAGCAGTAAAAACCCTCTGTAGTCATTCAAACTATGAATTCCCCAGACTGCATTTAAAATGCCTTCTAATGCCCACTGAAGTTTGTGTTATTTCCCCATTAAAAATATTTACTCGTAAGTTGTTTGAAACAGATCCCTCCTTCTCTGCTGTGCCTTACTAATGGGTTTACTGCATCGTGCCACGATGGGGTCAATACCTGTATGCTACAAAGGGGTGGGATGTTAGCAGTGCTGGGGGGTTCAGCTGGCTGAGCAAGCCAACTGCCTGGGCAGCCTTTGGTGTTACCTGTCATCTCTACTTGAGCTTTCACCGTTCCCTTATTTTGCCTTTGTTGCTATTGTTATTTGTTATTATTGCCAGGGACATTGTGTCTTTTTTTTTTTTTTTTTTTTAATTTTCCCCTCCCTTTATCCTTGTCATTAAGCTCCTTATTTAGTTTTGCCTAATGCAAATATTTAAGCTTCATTTAACAACGCGACCAATGATTTCTTCAACAAAAAAATCCTTGCAGGGCAGCAGATCATCGTGGATGGTCTAATACCAGAGATTGCAAACTCTTAAAGTCAATCAAGCTTTAAAATAGTGGCGAAACATCTCGCCGAGATACCCAACCAATCTGTGAACCATTGAGACTGCAGCCATAAAGTGAAATATTTGCCATCTGATTATTTACGCTTGCTTTGTTTAATTATAGTTTGAAAATGAGATCATCACGAAACTGGATCATGAAGTGGAAGGAGGCAGAGGAGACGAACAGTACAAAGTGTTATTTGACAAAATGTAAGTGTTGATCAGCGGCGAGATTTATGTCATGGTGAAGTCAGGAGAGAGGGCAATTAGACTATAATGAACTTTGTAGCCCAGAAATGATTAAAATCTGCTAATGGTGCGCAATGTTTAAAATCGCACCTGAGTCAAGGTTTGTTGTGTGTGTGTGTGTGATTAACAAGGCGTGTGTAATTGGCTTTTTTTCAGCCTCTTGGAGCACTGCAGAAAACACAAATACCTCGCTAAGAGTGGAGAAACTTTTGTCAAGCTTGTTGTCCGCCTGATGGAGCGGCTGCTGGACTACAGGACCATCATGCACGACGAGAACAAGGAGAACCGCATGAGCTGCACTGTCAACGTGCTGGTAAGCAAGAACCTGCTGCCCGAGTTCATGCCTTCACTTCAGTGGTACGCCTCCAACAACATATCTTGTTTAAAGTAGAACATGTGTTAAGAGTTTCATTCAGGTTTAGTTCTTTGTTTCCTCTCATTTTTTTAAGGAGAGCAAATGTGGGTTATTACTTCTTTAACTAATTGAAAGAAGGATTAAAGGAGGAATGTTTCAGGACCTGATCTTCGAGGGCTGTTCATTGATATTTCCTGTTTGTGCGTGAATAAGTTAATACAGAAGAACCCTTGACATAAAGAACAATGGAGTCATAGGCAGTTTACTATTGAATGCAGGTGCTTGCAATCCCATTTGCATTCTGCTCCTGCATTCAGGACTTTTAAACAAAATCGAGAGTTATTTTTTCGTGGAGAGCAGAAGCAGCTTGGTTTTTTCCTCACAGATACAAAATTTCCTTCTCTTCATTTGAGAAATTCTGCGGTGTCAGGTCTGCACTACAAACCTTGGTCTGTTTAGGCTGGGGCTGGAAGAGCAGGAGTTGGCTCATAGTGCGCTCCTCATGCTTTTTGCTGGAAGCATTGGAGTATGAGATTTTTATTAGCACAAAATCAGCATGTCCAAAAAAAAATGTGTAAAAGTTTAGAGACCTCGAACACGCTGCTGTTAGATTTGATGTTTTTCATTAGGGCTCAGTACTAAACTGCTAGCTAGCAGTTAGGGAAACATAGCTACTCTCCCCATAACGTTATCAAAACATACTTCATTTCAGTATGTGGGGTACAGACAGTGCTTATTGCCTAATTCACTGTGGCTGATAGATTTCATTCAGGCTGGGCTGGAAAGATCTCAGTAAATAGTTTGTAGCTTTAGCACTTGGGAGTGCTGCAAATGGGCTCAGCTCATGCAGCACGGCCTTTGTGCTGCAGTGTCGTGCAAGCTGTAAACGAAATGAGAGAGAATATGGAGCCATCAAGTCAGGGATTGGGATTTTTATTTTTAGTTTGTTTTCCCTCTCTGTGCACATCAAAAAGCATCAGAATGTTTAGTGAATGGGGAAGGAGGGGGAACTCGGAGAGATGTCACCGGCTGTTGATGCAGCGAGTGCCCTTGGGTTGCTGCAGAAAGGCACGGTGTCCTCCTGAGCAGAACTGGAGTTACAGAAACCTGCAGTTAGCACCGGGCAAGATGGAAAATAAAAAATCGCACGCTCTGCATGCTCTGAAACATGACAACAATGTGTAAAGCAAGGGAAATTTCCGAAGGAAGGTGAATGTATTCATCTTTCCTTTCATCGTAATGCTCTTGAGACTCTTCCCAGTAATTCCTGCCATAGCAGCCACGGGGGAACTGCTGGCACTCGCAGGGTTTGGGTTTGTTTTCTCGGTCTCCTGATGGTGATTTTGCCATCAGAATTCTTCAGGTGATTGCAGGTGATAAATCCTATGGGTGATGTACTGCTGTCGAGTTAAATCACGGTGAGTTACCCACACGTGGCCCCGCCACCCAAGTCTGCAGAAAATGGATGAAAGCGTCATGGGGCAGAACTTCACTTCGTTTTCAGTAGGCGTGATTTAAAACCTGAGGTTGATTTGAAAGTCCCATTTGCCCTCCAGGGCCAATACAGTCTTTTCATCATTCTCCATGCACCTGAAGTGAAATTTATGCCTTTGCAAAATCTGACCCAGGGCCAACGCTCAGCGTAATTCCCACTTGAGGTCTCAAAAGAGTTCTTAATTGGGCCTTTAATAATACACAGGCTTTCACAGGATTAGGTTTGCCTGTATCGACTATAGTTTAAGTCAGAGGTTTTGATATGTGTTTAAGCCAGTGCAGATGTTAGGAAAAAAAAAAATAAATAAAAGCTCTCTCTGTTCCATTGGCTGCTTGTTCCTACCTCTGCCAGCCCTGGCAAAGCACGTGTGTAGCCAGGGGAGCAAGCAGACCAGAGGAGGGATGGTGCTGGAGGCTCGCTCTGACAACACGAAATAATAACCAGCGTAGGAGAGGAGAATGTTCTGGGGAGTGCTGTTTCATTTGGTTCAATTTGTCTTTTGAGATCAACCCAAAACTAGGGGGTTGGCTCATCTGAAATCGTATGTGCACTAAAAAAGCTGGTCTTTTGCAACTCAGCAGTGTAGATTCCATCACGCGTTTTGGATCTCTTTGAAGGGGATGAGTTTGTATTGGGCTTATGCATTTGCTGGTGTTGGGCATGTGAATGTTTTAGTGCCTGCTCACACTGGTTTAATTTAGCACTGAAATACATAGCAATTCCGTGGAGGATATAAATTTTTTTGTAATTTGTTTTCTTAGATATTTTTTAACTTTTGAAGGCAAACTTTAAATTAGATTCAGAAAAGCCTTTAATATCTTGCCCAATTTATCATATCCTGTATTTACAATATTTGTAGTGTTAACTAGTTTATCTCAAGACCAGAGGCATTCAGACATTTCTGAAGGGAATGATGAGAATGAAACCGGATAAATAACACTAATCTAACATTTTATTTCCAAGGAAACTATTAGAATCCAGGGGCAGGTGATGTATTGCTCAGCTAAGGTTTGGAATTTTAAATCTGTAGAACAACTGTTTCTTAAAAATTAGGGTTTTGTACATTACAAAATTTCAACTGAAATGGGTAATGATGTGTGGCTTACAAATGCCAGAAGCAAATTTCTAGCGGTAATACTCTTGCAAATTCTTAACCTTTGCAATAAGACAGAAGCCTTAATGTGCTACATCATAGAACATCACAGCATTAGATTTTGTAAGTTAAATAACTTGGGTTCTATCACTAGAGGCAGATTTTGTTTTGCTGTTTTGAGGCTGATGCCACCCAATAATGAATTTTTAATTCATAACAAGTTCCTTATGCATTTCTTACTGTGAAATCAAAGACTTTGTAACAAAATTATTTTGGTGCTTTTTTTTTTTTCTTCAGAATTTCTACAAGGAAATTGAGAGAGAAGAAATGTACATAAGGTTTGTAAACGTGACCGGTGACAAAAATCCACTTGACTGAGTGTAGCAAAATTGGAGAAAATTAAGATCTTATTAAGCAATCAGTTGGGGGCTGAAAGGAAAGATGTAATGGAAAGCATCCCTTTTCTGAACCATAAGGACGTTCAGAAGCTTATCCTCACTGAGAACAGGGAGCATGAGAAGTTAAACGCCTGAGATTGTTTTTTGTATCCCTCTTCCAACTTCTTCAGTTTTATTATGATGAACACGTCAATAAGCACGAATGTTATCGCATGAGGAACATAAGTAAGTCAAAAGAAAACTGACTGAAGAAACAATTTTCCTTCCTAGTAAGGTAGAAAATATGTGACTTGGGGTAAAATGGGCTATTAAATAATAATGATGACTGATACTTACTTTAAAGCTTTTAGGAATCCTTCAAAATCTATTCTCACACAAAGTGAAAATGGTAATATGTTGTTGTGCTTTTTGTAAACCTCAGGGTTCCTAGTCCTCTATTTGTACTTTGGCTTAAAATTGGCTAGACTGTTGTGCTGCAGTGATGAAGCTTCTCTTTGACTGCTATTTTAGGTAGCTAACTATTATTCATGAATTCATTCTCGGATGCTTGTTATCTATCTGGAAGATTTTTCTCTAGTAAACTCACTTCCTATTGTTTAAATGGATTTTAATTATTGCTTTAAGTAAATGCAAAAATAAATGATATCTAGCAAAAGGCAGGATTGGGAACTAGACATGCCCCTAAAGTCACGAGTCTTGTCCTGAACAACAGGCTGCCCTTCTTGGCATCAGTGTAAAGATAAGCTCTCACTGTCCATCTCCCACTCATACTCTCTCATAATTCTGTTAACAAACTTCTATAAAAGATGTATAAGTATTTTTAAATTCCCGTTCAAAAAAGCCAGCAAACAAATGAAGATAATCCCCTTTCAGAGGTTTGATGATATCGGAGTCAAGGAATCAGACCCATTTGTTTCTATAACTGAACAATTAGAACAGTGTCCTGTGCATGAAATTTGTATGGAATTCATTGTTCTTCACAAGTTGTTGGGAGAAAAGCACAGTGGGAATGCAGCTGGTCCTATATGACTCTGAACACAGAAATATGAGCATTGAGAAGTAATCCTAGATGTATTTAGATGTTCAAAGATACAGTTGAACTGTTGTAGTCTCCAGAGCAATTTATTTTGAATTAATTTGTAACATTTAATAGCCAACCTTTTTTAAGAAGGAATGCTTTTGTTACTTTCAGATATCTGTACAAACTGTGTGACCTGCACAAAGAATGTGATAACTACACAGAAGCTGCCTACACGTTGCTTCTGCATGCAAAGCTTCTGAAGGTAAACACTGGCATACGTTGCAAGGTTGGGAAGTCATGCTAGCACTAACCAATAGTAGCAGTGTTTTTGTCAGTCTTGCAATTGGTGCTTAAAACTGATTAGCATCTGTGCACTGTTTTTCAGTTCAGTTTAATGTTTTGCATGTGTAATTAATTCATCAACACGCAGGAAGCAAACCCTCTGCCATTGGTGTATATATATGTATATGTGTATAGATATGAATGGAAGCACAGTCAAGTAAAGACTACACATTAAAAATCACAAAGCTGTAATATAAATTTCCTTAAAATATCAAAATTATGTAGTATGTGGAGGCGTTTCTTATGCCAACGGTGAGTGTTTTGTAAGCCTTAGTTATTATTACAGAAACTCTACTAATAGTAACCCCTTTTGTAATGGAAGTGTATCTCATTCCATGCTGTGAATTGTTCTTAGCAATCCTTGATTTACTCTGAGCAATCTCATGAGAACTGGTGGTGTAAAATGTCTGTTTTGAGGAGTTGAGAAGTGGAGGGCATTAAATCAAGCACTTCCAAAGGATGTATGAGGAATTATTTGTACCTCAAAACTGAGTAAACTGCATCCAAACTATTGGAAGACTAAATATGATGCAGAGTATTCTTGCTTGTGCAATTCAAATTTAGACACTTTGAAATATATTTACTATATTTTAAAACAAATAAGAGCATTGCTACTTAGAGAAAATGAGTAAAATTGGTCTGGAGAGTAAAAGCACTGTAGCAATAGCTTTGTGCATTATTAAAAGTGGGGGCAGTTGTTGGGCAGAGCCTACTGGATGCAGTTACTTCTTTGATAATGAAATGTTCTGTGCTGGGACACATCTCAGAGGGGTGAGGAGCTGAGAATAAGGCTTTGGCATCTTCATTCACACAGCCAGGTGTAAGCTCTCACCTGTGGGTAGAAGCTGGAGTGTGTAAATGACTGAATCTATGGCAATAAAGATCTCTCATGTTCCTACTAGGGACGTAAAGCACAACTGCCAAGTTGTGTGATATTTGCCTATCAGGCCTTGCAAGAGTGAGCCTCTTAGGCAAGGTACAGCATTGCCTTTCCCACATGCTGCATTTTCTGGAAAAATGGTGAAATTAAGGGTGCCAAAAAAGTCATTCAGACTTTTACCCTTTATGTCTTTACCTCGTTGGTCAATATGCTTTATGTGACCTTAAGTGAGAGCTTAGCCAATTTCATTTCTTCTTACAGAATGTCTTCAGAGACTGGATGAGTATCTTAATACACTCTTTTAATTTACTGGGATGAAACATCCAGTTTTATTTTATTATAATGTGAATCAATAGAAGATGGCAAATATAAGGGTAATCTTTATTGTAGGCTTCCATCACTAAGCAGATGTTTGTTTATGCATATACTTACTTTATAGGTTGGAAATACTGTATTGTAGAAGTGTATTGATCTGTCTCGTGTAATATCCTGGTACATGTTAGCAGTGGGTGGAGGAGCTCAGCACTGCTTGAGAAGCAGCCATATCGTGGTGTGTGTAATTTTAAGCAGTTGAGCTTTTCTTTCAAACCTCAAGGACAGGATTTTCAATGTTACCCACCATTCTCATATGTTGCATCAGACTGATTTTAATGGGATCAGTATTAGGTCAAGACAGAGAGCTTTTAAGAATTTCACCTGTAGAGTTGCAAGAACATTGTTTTCTCATTGTTTCCTCCAGATTACTGCAAGCTGATGATGCAAACTTTGGAAAAGAGACTTTATGAAGTAAAATAAAACAGTTTTCATTTTCAACCCACTTACTAAAAATTATGTTGTTCAAAACAAACAAATATGGTGGCTCTTAGTCAACTGAAAAAAAATGCCATTGCATTGGAGACTCGCTGAAGTTTATCTCTTTCATAAACATGGCTTTGCAATACAAAGCTGTACTGTCATCAGAGTTCCATTGTGTATTTTTAGGAAGGATGTGAAAACGGGAAGGCTTTAAGAGAGCCATAAACAAAAAGAGAAGTGAGGGAAGGTTCTGTCAGCAAGAAATGTCAAGTGCTCTCTGGCTGGCCTGTCAAGAAGGGATCCGTTTGATTTGCATCAAATGACTGTCTTCAGGGGAAGGAAACGATATGAAGGGGCCTCCTGTGGTTGGTTAAGGCAAAGACTATAGGATCTAAAAGTTCAGAGCTGCAGTCAGACGTACCGACAGCGGGCAGCCTGTAGCCACTGAAAGATGCTGCCGGGGGCCGGAGTGTAATCCTCAGTTCCTCTCATCTCCAGACAGTGACAGAATGCGTTTCTGTAAGATTCTGCTGTAACGAAACATGAGCTGTGTTTTAGTCAAAAAATATATATATTTAGGAGGTAAAACTAGTTGATACAGCAGCAGTTCTTTGAGGAAATCTATGAGTTGATGATCTTTGTGCAGATTTCTTCTGTTCCAAAAGTTATTTTATTTTTGCGGCCAGTCCTCCTTCTATAGTAACTTTGATTTTCAGAGATGAAAGTGAACAGTTCTTTAATTTTATTTTTTTTTTAACTCCATTTCTTAAGGCAACAAGCCATATTGGAGCACACCTGTCCCTGTCTCTTTTTCAATCTGCGAAGTTTCATTTGATTTAATGGAGATGTGTGATTTGATTTGATGGAGTTTTGTGAGTCTCTTAGGTATTAATTTCCTGCTAGCCTCATGAAAATAGATAGCGTTGGAGAGGTAGGATATAGTATTAGTATCCTGTCTGGGGAAAAGGCTCCAGTATTGTCTCATCTGCAGGTGGGAGGAGGGAAGGGAGATGTAGAGACGATACGAATTCTGGAGTCCAGAGGTTTCATCTGTGTCCATCCCTTACTGGGCACCAGAATATGGAGGTGCAAGAGAAAGTCATCAGGAATTACATGGTTTTATCGAGTCTGAGGGAAGATCCATTTAATATCTTTGCCTTGCTTATCTGTTGGGCATTTGCCAGACAAGCAACTATTTGCAAGCAGGCTGTATGAAGCTAGTTGCACTTTTCCACACCTCCAAACATTCTCAATGAATTTTAGCTCTTTAATTTCTGTGCCTCTAGTCATTTCCATTTGTGCTGATGTATGTAGGCTCCAGGGCATCTCTCAACATAAACCCGCTAGTGTTCATTATGCATCCAGCAGGTTGCACCATCAGCAGGCCAAGGTCAGGCTCATCAAACTCACTGAGGAAAGGAAGCCACCTCAAGAAGCTTCCTTCCAGCTGATATATGTAATTAGCCTCCAATTATAGATATAGCATGCAAATAAATGGTCCTTGTGCCCAGGGAATCAAGTTACACAACCATACTAAAATATTTGTTACTGCGTTAGCTGTGATACCACTTCTTTAAATCAAGAATGTGTACTTTATTTAGCCTAAATTTACTGACACATTTCATAACTTCTGATTTGCTTTCATTTTTCCACTTTTTCTTTCTGTATGATTTAGTGGTCAGAAGAAGCGTGTGCAGCACATCTTACCCAGCGGGACGGATACCAGGCTGCTACTCAAGGACAGCTGAAAGATCAGCTATATCAAGAAATTATCCATTACTTTGACAAGGGCAAGGTAAAAAGAGGAAAAAAAGTCCAAATACGTTTCGTTGCTTTTCACTCTAACATACTTACAAGTTAAACAGTAAACATTGTTTGCATCAACTGACCTTCAGGGAGCTTTAAATTCGTAAGTTGTTATGTGGAGTCCTTTATGTGAACACCCTGCCAGCACTTGAAGATAATAATACTGAAAAAAGAAGTAGTAAAAAAAAAAAAAATCAATGCTACATTTATAACTGCTGTGTTAAAGGTAAATGTATGTGCATAGGGTGCCACAGGGAAAATAAAAAAGAAGTGATACGTGTAACTTGCAGGACTTTGTTCTTTCAGCAGTTGCAATATCTGATGCTACCCTTCAGTTACCTTTGTCTTATCTTATGTACACACAAAAGAAATGTGTCAAAGAATGGATGTGTGGTTCGTACCATGAGGGGTTAGTGGAGAAACTGAGAGTACTTCATTGTCAGTGCTCCTGTTATTCCAAGAGGAGTTTGCATTTGTCGTTGTGAGGTGGGAAGGGATGGGTGTTGGCGTTACCTGTCCACAGAGATGATGGTTTCAGCAAAGTAGGCGGAGAGAGATGCAGGGACATATCCGAGCCTGGAAATGGCATGCCTAAGGGTGTAAATGGAGAGCTGAAAATCTCTTCATCGGGATGTTCCAGAAACATAATCTTGTTTTCTGTAGGGGTTTAACAGCAGTAGAGTGTTCATAGAATCACGGAATGGTTTGGGTTGGAAGGGACCTTTAAGATCATCTAGTTCCACCCCCTGCTATAGGCAGGGACACCTCCCTCTAGACCAGGTTGCTCACAGCCCCATCCAGCCTGGCCTTGAATGCCTCCACAGAGGGGGCATCCACAACCTTTGGGCAACCTGTGCCAGTGTCTCACCACCCTCACAGTAAAGAATTTCTTTCTAATATCTAGTCTATATCTACCCTCTTCCAGTTTAAAGCCATTTCTCCTTGTCCTCTTGCTACATGCACTTATAAAAAGTCCCTCCCCAGCTTTCCTGTAGGCCCCTTTCGTAAAAGGCCACCGAGTTTGTCAGGCCTGGCTTGCCCTTGGTGAAGCCATGTTGGTTACCACCAATCACCTCATCTTTATTTTCCATGTGCCTAGAGTGTTGTTTATTTGAAAGCAATCTTTGTTGCTTAAATGCGATGCAAACAGAAATGTCATTTACTGGGAGAATTAGAGAATTATCCTACAAGCTCATGTTATTTGAGTAGGCTTTTAGCAGAGTCAGATCAGTGTTTTGAAAGAAACTCTGCTTAAAAGGTCAAATTTTACACCTTCTCTTAATGCAATATTTAGAAATTCTAGACTGTGATAGCGGCAGGCTCAGTGCTCATGCACGTGCAGTAAGTAGCATTGATTTCCACAGCGTGCTTCTACTCTCCAAAAAACTTGTACTTACCCGTTAGCAGTTGGTAGGAAGAACTTCGTTACGGTTAGGGTCATATTTGAGTATGCATTTAGTATTGCATTCCTCTCTGGGAAGGAAAAGCCAGAAGTCACATGTTTTTATCTTATTATTTCACACATTTCTGGGTTCTCACTTGCTCTTTTATGATGCTAATGCACAGTCCATGGGAATTATTCTTCTGAACACCAGGCCAATGCATTTTAGCTGTAAATTAAAAGCTGCAGAATCCATTTCATCTGTATTGCAAATAGTCTGTCTTAAAGTTGTATCCACCCATGTCTGCTGCTAGCACTAATGAGCTGTTTATATAAACAGCAGGCAAAATACCTTCAGCTTACTGTTCAGCCTGTGCCACATTGCACAGCAAGGCATCCATGCTGAGAGACCTTTATCAAACTGAGTAACCATTTTTAATTTTTGCCAATTTTACAACCAAAAATGAAAAGAAACAGCACTGAAAATTCTATGTTTACTCCTTTTCCTCACAGTTAAGCAACTGAATCTTCATTATTTTAAAATCTATTGGTGATGTATGATATTGAAGGGACCCCCTGTGATCACTTGTTCATATTTCTTTGCATAACTGGGATTCCTGCTTAATTTATTTTTGTGAACAGGGGATTCATTTTCGAAGCGCTCTTGCCCCTCTGCAGATCTTTGCTCTCTTGTTTTCTGGTCCCCCCATGTTGGTGATAAGGTTTTGTACCATTCAACGAAAAGGAAAAAATCGATATACAGAGAGAATATGAAAATCTTACCTGAAGTTTCAAATGACAGGTTTCCACGGTAGAATTAAAGTAATCCTTTCAGCTGGGGTGTTCTGACATTAGCTTAAATTAACTTCTTGCATTTACCCATGCAGTTTGCAAATTTAGCAGCTACTTTAACTGTGTAATTCTGCGATCAGTAACACATCTGGAACAGTATTTATGTGTGTTTTTAGAATCATACGCTGATAAACTAACAATTTCTTTTTTCTTAACTGTAATTGGAAGCAGTGCCTCTGCCTGGCAGTTTGCTCTGTGTTGATCCTGCTACTTTGCTTTCTTCTCGCATAAAGTTAACAAGAGATGTCCACCAATGGCTCTTTTACCCTGGACAACTCTAGAGCTACGTTCAGGCTCTTAAAGAAGCTCGGTAGTTTTGTTTTAAAGCTGTTGTGAGAGCATTCCTCTTCCACTCCAGCCTGCCAGGCTGCCTTGAGAAGTACCCATGGTTAGAGGCATGTAGCATAGTGGGATTTCTCAAAAGGTAATGGTTTTAAAACATTGGCATTTCTTGGTAAAGGCTGATGTAGTTCAGCCTCTCAACAATCACAATCCCATTCTCTCAATCAGGGTAATTTCCCCAGAGGAAAGCTCAAGGCACTTTTCAAGTGTAGAACCACCGTGAAGCTTACTCCTTAAATATTAGCATGCAGGTTGAGGTGTCTGTAGAGGTAGGTGTAATTTTATGTATTTACTAAGCAGAGAAACATACTGCTTCTAGACCAGAAGTGCCTGAGAAGTTTGTAATTTTATAGGACCCAATATGAGCTCGTGCTAAATGTCATTTGTCTGTGAACAAAATAATACTGTTCACCACAAGTACCCTCATTAGGAAATTGGGATTTTCAGGTACAATTTCTGTTCTTTGACGTTGTGGATTTGATTCCTCATCAGTAATGCTTTTCATTACTCTTCCGAGGTCCTCCTTTCCAGATTGAAATGTTGCTACTTCCAAGTCTTCTTGGACATGCATATATTTTTCTCTCTCCTAGATCATTTGCCTTTACTGTGTTGTATGTTGTACTTCCCAGTCTTATTTCCATCCCTCTTGGCCTTTGCCCTTAAAAGTTTTATCTTTACTCTTATCGTGGCTGTCTAACCTATCTTTTGATCTGCTCTTCAAGTGTTTGCTCTTTCTGTGTCTGGTAATTTTCAATAAAGCCCTTAATCCAGGGTCTTTACTGAAAATTGCTGGGCTAGAGCGTATCACAGTGAGAAGGAAAAGTAGAGGCAGTCATAAAAGGAAGATGGAACAAGCTGAAATTTTGCCTATGTGGAGCGGTTGATGTTAGTCAATGCTAATGTACTTCTGAAGCCAAGAAATTCTCTGTTGTTGTCGACAAAGATATCATTTTGAAGCGGGATTATGTGGTCTCTGTAGCCATAAAGGAAGCAGCAGCGTTCTTATCCCGGCATGGTAAGATGTACAAACCACAACGTGTTTCGAGTTTGCCAGTGGAGGCCACAGTCGATAAATGAGTAAATGTTTTCTGCTGCTCCTTTGTAAAATGAAAGCATTTGTCCTGTAGAGGAAAAAATAGGTAAATGCACACTCCTCACCTATTTCCTCTCCTTCATCCTTCCCACCCTCTTAAGCCCTCAGAAAAAGGCTTTTACTGTTTTACTGGAGCCACAAAACACAAGATACTTGAAATGTCCCAGTAAATGCAGTGCTTTGCCCGTAAGAGTCTTTTTCCAGTTTATAAAATGGCAACAAATGGGTTTTTTTTTCTAACAGGATAGTGGTGAAATTTACCTGTTTGCCAAAAATCACACTGTGAAGGAAAGAGAATCTTCAGAAAGCAAAGATGCACTGTTTAACCATGTTCCCAATTAATACAGCAAGTTGTTTTAAAGGGGTTCCAACTATAGGGTATTTTACCCCTCTTGAATGCTAAGCTAGCAATAGAGAAATACTGTTTTAATACTATATTTAAAATGTTAAGCTTTCATGATGGTTAATTAATGCTGTCTGAAATACAGTGTTAGGAATGTCCCTCATACTTCCCAGTATTGCATGATCATATGCTTATCCTGGAGTATTTCATATTTACTGACCATTAACTCAGCAGGAGCTAAGAAATATCCTAAGATCCTCCTTTGCTGCTACTGAAGAACCTCAAACACTAAATTGGATGCTGCAGTTCTTCCTGGGCAACAAACAGTCTGGACTTCAGAAGTAAATTACATTGCTCCTTTTTTGCATAAGGTCTCCTGAATTCTCAAAGTCTTTCCCATAAAAATTTGCAGCTCGTGTCTACACAGCTTAGTTTAGGCCGTGCACATTTTTCTTATGCCTTGAGTATAAAAACCATTTTCTTTCCAGTATCGCAAACCTCCCTCTCTGGTACACTCTGCAGATAAATTGTTTCTTGTGTTAATGAGTTGTATATCGTACAAATCCTGTGTAGTAGCTCCCTGTACGGCTCATTCCTCCAGAAGACCTGCCATGTCCTGGGCAAACCTGGGAAAACTTCCAATGCAGGAAATCTGTCAGGCAGCAGATGGGGAGTTATTGACCTTCAAGAGTATAGATTTCATTTATCAGAATCCTTTGCCACAGCCATGCAACCCTCACCTGAATAAATTTGCTCCGTACTAAAGAGAAAATTTCCAGAGGATTGTACAGGGTATTTTAAATATACAGTTCCTGCTGCTGCTACAACATAGAAAGAATTACTGGATTTAGTTTTGTTTTCGGCAACATTGCAGGTATTGTAGTCCAGCTGCACAAACAATGGAGAGAAAAGCCAAGCGGTTAATTGACTTGTGGACCTCTGGAGTTCGGGGCAGTTGACATTTTACAAATTGAGTCTTACAACACAACTCCTTGCCATTCCTTTGGAAGACTGAGCTGGACAATTGGATTTCAAAATAGAGATGCTGGAGCAGAGTGGGGTTTTTAAGAGACAGGAGCAACAAAAAGTGAGTCCTGTTCATGCAGGCAGGTTCCTTGGCTGGAGAGGTGCCAGATACTGGCACAAACTGAAACAGCCTTTTCACATAGTTGGGCAGTTTTATCATGCATCTGCTGTGGAATAGAGAGAGAATGGTTTTCCTTCTTTGCTGTACTTGGAAGTGTTACGTTAAAAATAATGTGACAAAATACGAGTATTATAACTAGTGAACTAACTTCTAAAGAATTTTTAGAGTAATTCTAGTAATTTAAGTCAGAAACAAATGTTCATAATACCTGTTTTTTTCCTATTCATCTCCATTTATACATTAGGAAATGGTAATTAAAATGGAAGAATGCTAGGATTGTGTGGTTACTGCTTGTATATTAGAGATAAAGTAAATCTATATGATATTTAATTTGAGAATTCATTCTTCAGGCTCTCTAACCAGTAGCATTTATCAAATTCATTCCTAATGTTTGTATTCTGTAACTCAGAAGGGTTTGTTTGGGCTGGAGGAGATTCCTCCTGGTAAGTGCCGTAGAAGCGCAGCCCCTGCTCTGGAGAAGTTGTGGTCTTGTCTGACAAGGATGGGAAGGGAAAAGAATCATTAAAAAAAAAAGATGGCCAGGTGCAATTAATTTGCATTAAACGGCATGCAGTGTTAATACCACTAACCAATGTGCCAGGTGGGCTTTGGATATGTGTTGCTTATTCAGGATTCCAAAGAAGAACTGAATAACAGAATTGTAGGAGTTGGAAGGGACCTCTAGAGATCATCGAGTCCAACTCCCCTGCAAAGCAGGCTCCCTGCAGCAGGCTGCACAGGTAGGCATCCAGGGAGGTCTTGAATATCTGCACAGAAGGAGAATCCACAACCTGCCTTGGCAGCCTGTTCCAGTGCTCCGTCACCCTCACTGTGAAGAAGTTCCTTCCCATATCAGTACGGAACTTCCTGTGCTCCAGTTTATGGCCATTTCCCCTTGTCCTGTCCCCACAGATCGCTGAGAAGAGGTTGGCCATGTCCCTGATGAATGAGTTTGTTTACAGTGCTGATGCAAATCTAAAACTATTTAGATTTCCATTTATTTCAAATCTCTTTCAACTACAAAACTGTTCGCCTGAGGTCATCTGTATGTATTCTGAACATGGAAAATACAGTAGGAATGCTTTGGTTTTGGTGAGTGACTGGTTAAATCTGGAGCATGCAGAGAGCCGAGGCAAGGAGAATTACGATAACGCCATTTTCAATGAAATAAAACTGTGCAGAAGTAGTTCTGGATGACTGAAGTTAAGAAGAAGACAGCAGTCAAAATGAAGAAAGGTTAAGTGGTTTTGAAAGGTTTCACTTGCTGACTTATTGAACAGCCAAATGTTAGTTTAGTTTCTATAAATTGGTGGTGTATTGCTCCTCTGAGCCAAAATTAAGCCAGCCTACTATGTGAGAACACGCTTCATGTCTGTAAATATGCCTTTGCTATTTAGCTCATGTTAATTCTTGTGTAGAGATAAAAATATACTCTGTATCATCATTCTAGATTAGATACGTAACAGGGATAAAAACATTGTGAGCTTTCCATTTGCAAAAAGTATATTGCAGAGTGTAGAAACTGCCTTCTGATTTCTTGCAGACATGGGTCCCTCATTATGGTGATTGTAATTAGTCGTTCCAATGTGGTTTTGATCTTCAAGGCACTTGACAAACATTAGTAACTCATGCTCATTCCAGCCCTCTCTCTTAGATAAATAATACAGTGGAACTTGTTGTAGAAATGAGAAAAATCAGAGAAGGGATTAAATATTGTGTGAATTGCCAGAAGTCAATCACCACTCGGTCCCTACTTGCCCAAGGATCCTGTTCCCTCTTATGAGCAGGGATTTTTTTTCTCTAGGATTCAAAGGCTCATTTTCCTTTGCTCAGATATACCAGCAACTGCTTGTGACATTTCTGGCCCATATTTCTCCCTTACTTTGAGAGCCTGCCATCTCCCATAATTATTTTTCCTGCTAGCACCTACAGCATCCTTTCGATGCTCTCCTCCTCTACCATCAACAACACCTCTTCAGGTTGCTTCTTTCCAACCCTTCCCTTCCTTAATCTTCTGGGGCATTTTTTCAGTCCAGCCTTGGGTTTGCAGGACAGGAGCCCTCCTTTTGAGAACTGGCTTTTCTGGGGAGGACTGGGGAGGAAGAACAAACTGGTGGCACCTGCTCCAAATCCTGCTTCTGTGGTGTTGGCGTGGTGAAAGACTTGCTGAGTATCCGGCCTGCCTGGCCTCCTAATTGTCGCTTCCTAGGAAAAAATAAAAAATAGTGGATCACTGGGAGGTTGGGATGCTCCGACTGAAATTCTTTTTCCCTGTGGGGCTGGTGTCTTTTGGGAGCAAGGGGAACTCTGTGTTCTGCCCTTTTGCTCAGTCCTCTTCCATCCTGCTGCCCTGTAGAGCTGCAGCCATCTCTGTATTTCACCAGGGCAAGGAACTTGTGGCCTGGTACAGGGAGGAGAATTGGGTGGTGTGGACAGGAGTTGTAAATTAAGATGAAGGGTAATATGAGGCAAATTGATTTATAACTCGTTCCAACTCTCATTTTCTTAATAAAGTGAGGTCAGCATGGCCAGCCAAATTTCTGCAGCTGAAGCAAATCATCAGGTTTGATCCTAGGTCTCCTGGTGTGCTAATTTAAGCATCTTTCTGGGTTTGAGTGGTTCTTTACACTTAAAGTAGAAAAAATGAAAAATACACACTTAAAAGCATGTTTGGTACTCTACTCGTTAAGACTGTTGGCTTCTGAAGAGCTGAAGGATCTTGTTAAATTACTTTGGGTCAGTTGAGACAGCTGCTGAATTTCACGGTCGAAGAACAAGAGAAGAAAAAGAACCAATGGAAATGTAATGAATATTTGTCCAAAGCAATGTCTGCAAAATGCCCCTTCTGTTTAATATAGGCTATAGATATTGGAGGAAGAGAGAGGTGATTATGAACTGTAATCAATCACCAGCATTTATCAGAAGGCCTGGGTTCTGTGTGGCTCTGTGGGCAAGCCGTGTTTACACATTGCTGGGTATCTAGTTGGGCTGGCAACAGTCATTTCATTTCTGAAGTAATATGATAGTTGTACTTGATTTGCATTAAAGAGAGGCATATGGGTAATGCTGTCACAGATATTTGGCACATCTGATGCACCATGTTTTCTAGCATGTGACACAATGCATTTTGTTGTGTTTTATTAAGATTTATTTTGTTCCAGTGTTGTTGTTTAACCAAGGTATGTAATTATGTTTTGTTGTTGTTTTGTGGCTTTTTTTTTTTCAACAGATGTGGGAAGAGGCCATTGCCTTGGGTAAAGAACTTGCAGAACAGTATGAAAATGAAATGTTTGATTATGAACAACTCAGTGAACTGCTGGTAAGATTTTTAAATAGCACGGACATGCAACAGTTTTTTCAGAATACAATTCTTAAGGTTTTAAAATTATATTGAAAATCTTTCTTGTCAGAGTCAAATACTAAAATAGACGCCTGGTTTGGCTTTTTTTGGATAAATGTTGAATAACTGGCTACTAATGGCTACTAATTAGCTGAAAGAAAAATGTTGCGATCGTGTTAAGCTGATGTATTTGGAATATAAAAGGAAATTTGGAATTTAAATATAAATGGGAACAGGAAAAAAAATCGCCTTTCTCGTTCAAGTGTCTTTCCACATTCACGTTCCTTTTTTTAGGTATGAATAATCCCCAAGCATTCATGTCTAGAGTCAGTTATTTTTGCCCCGACACTACCCATTCATTATGCCTGCACCATTTTTCTCTTGCTCTTCTCCACCAAGATAAATGGCAGCTGTCACTTTCCCTCCCAACTTCTCAGCCATTTTCACAGGAGTCAGTACGTGTTTCCAGTTAGGTTTGGAAAACTCTTGACTGTCAGATTTTTGCACTCACTAGAGTACATTGTCCTCAATTTTTTTTTTAATTGTTTCAGCTTTATCCCATTCCATCTTGGCTGGCCATTTTTACAGTGCCATTTGCGCCCTGTTTCTCAACTGACACCAGCACTCAGTTGGAGGCTGGCTGGGACCCACCTGCCCAGGAGCACTTCTTGGGGAGAAAAGAGTAAAGCCAAATACTGCTCTTCTCAGTTCCACAGTTTCTTCAGTCCTTCACGAGTTCTTCTCTTTTGTGTAGTCCGTCATTCTGTCCTCCAACTCTCCAAGGCTGAATTTTTATCCTTTTCTGATGTTCCTCTTTCTGCAGCTTTTTAACTATTTTTAGTGCCAAGCTGAGGGTAGTCATCTGCCTCACAGATCTGGAGCGTGGTTCCACGTTGCTTTTTACTCCAAGTTGTAGAGAATTAAAATAGAAAGAATTTTTAAGGTGCTTTGAGAGGCAAGAAGAGTTTTCCTCAGCCTTCTGCTGACAGTGGGGCTGTATCCAGTAGAGAATATTCTGCATTTCAATGTAAAAGGAGTCTGGTAGAGATTGCTCCTGAGCTGGAAATGACTCTCTTGTGTCAGGTATGATCATTCATCAGTAGATAACTGCTCTGAGTCCCTCGTTTTTAATTTTCCGTCTCCTTCCTTTATGCTTGCACATGGGAACACAATAAGCTTTTGTCACGAAGGCAACCATACTTTATCATATTTCATCCGTTTTTTTGCAGTT
Organism: Numida meleagris; assembly: GCF_002078875.1. Taxonomy (NCBI): domain Eukaryota; kingdom Metazoa; phylum Chordata; class Aves; order Galliformes; family Numididae; genus Numida; species Numida meleagris. Next base: position 2,340,613 of record NC_034413.1, on the reverse strand, counting down.
TGAATGTGCACTTCGTGTGGTGATGGTCAAAAATACTGTTAGGTGTTTTTTACCATTTCTCTCCCAGAGTAAATATGTCACCGATTACATCAAGGGGCATAATTATAAGAGAGGCAGCGGTAGAAACTGAGTATGGTTCATCTGCATATGGAAATGATGTTTCCCCCTCTTGTAATAGGGAAAATCCAGAACTGCCCACTGCAAATTTATCTGCTATTTGTTTATCAGACAGGAGAAACTGTGGGGAGTGTCACGAAAATTATCAAAGTCATACATTAAGCATTCATCGCTGGTTAGGGAAGGATGAAAACTCAAGCCCTAGTACGATTCAGGTCTTGCGTATCCCATAGGCTTTTCTTATTGGTGCTGCTGAATAACAGCGAGCCAGTCTTACGTGGTGGGGGGATGTTCCAAAATAAAAATTAACAAATTTTTTTGTTTCTTTCTGTTATCCCTATTGTCTCTTTTGTTCAAGCAATATGAGATATTAGGCTCTAAGACAATTCACAAATGTCAAAATAGTTTTGCTGCCGCTGAGCTGAGAAGTGTATGGCAGATCTGGGTCTTTGTAGTCTTCTTGCCATTTACTGTTATCTGTCAAATCGGATCAGTAATAAACCTCTCCAAAAATCAGAGTTTGTTCTCTTATGAAAAGTAATAGACTAAAAATAAGTTAATGAACAGATCGTCTAAAGCAGCACATTTGTTATTATTTCATCATTTGAGATAAAGAAGGATTCCACTTTGAAAACAGATGGTGTCTGACATGCGTGTATTTATTCCAAAAGTTATGTTTTCTGCAATTCTCAACTGCGTGCTTTCCGATGCAAATAAACAGTTGTAACTATGGAAGAGAAGTAGTAGGAAAAAGTAATAAAATGTATCAGCAGAAAAGACAGAAGTCAGCATCATTGAGAAGCAGCTTTAGCAGTGTGCACTTCTCCATTCCAGTGTTTCAACGTCGGTAGTGTTGTAACCATGAATTCAAGTTGCCTTGCAGATTCATGACCTTCCTCAAAATTTCATTATTGGAAGTGGAATAGTGAAGTTCACCAAGATGAGCTTGAAAACACTGGATGCAAAGTTTTGTATCTCAAAATATTACTCTATATCTGTTTTAAAAAGTGAAGAAGAGGTCAAGTGAGATTTGTCTTAGAGCTACAAATAAGAGATGTACAGGCAATCTGCTTCAAGTTTACATCATTGAAGTTTCTCCTGTTTATTTTCCAGAGAAAACAAGCTCAGTTCTATGAAAACATTGTGAAAGTGATAAGGCCAAAACCAGATTATTTTGCTGTTGGATACTATGGCCAGGGATTTCCGACATTCATAAGGGTAAGTGTCCACCTCCATCCAGAGGCAGCAGCCTGATTTCTTGCGTTGGAAATTTCACCATGTTATGCCAGAAGTGCACTATTGTCGGTGTGCTATTTACTATCAACGTAACCTTGGTGGTTGTTTCCTAGGTAAATAAAACAATCATCTGCTTTTCATTTCCCATTTCCAGTATGGAACAGTTGAATTTTAGTAGAGAAGCTTTTTCTTCCAAAATACCCAATGCTTTGTGCTTCTTAAAGGTTCATATCACTAGAAATGTAGATATACTTACCCAGTCTGTAAATCAGGATAGTAATCAGCATCATCAGAATCAGAGAAATGTTTGCTGGACAGGTTATGTGTACAACAGAGCACCCAAATGTACATGATTGTGTTTTCATGTGAGTTCCCTTTTCAGCATAGTCTCGAAAACGAGTATCAAAAATGTGTGTGATACCTTTAAATGCAATCTTTTATCATGAATTTTCACAATCTTTGCCAATTTAAAGCATATGTCACTTAGCTGATGGTGGTAAAGCAAGTCTAATAACATTTTACTTTGTTTTCTACTGACACCAGGATTGCTACAGAGTTGAACTAGCAGGTGAATAAGGATGGGGAGTTAACACCTCTGAATTTAATCTCTATAGTGAGTCTCTGGACTCTGGCATTTTTCAGTCTGTGACATGGAAATAACACACTATTTATCCACTCTTCTTCTCATACTTTCCTTTAAAGATGAGAGTTTGGAGCTTGGAAAGAGTCTCTCTCCAAATCCCTGTGGAAGAGTTCCAGTAGATTAAGACCGTTCAAGAAACAGAAGATAAGATTTCTTATGGCCCAGGATAGATTCAGAGAGATGTTGTCTTAGGCCAGGGCTAGCAACAGCTTTCCTGTTTGAGAGATGAGTTCCTGGTTGTAGCTGTGTGGTTCCAGGCTAACTCACTCCAATGATGGAAGTTCTTGAATCATCTCATTAAGCTGAAAATGCCTGTGGCTTTTCATATGCCCAGGGTTGCTGTAATGCAGGTATACTTTACCACTAATAGATGCTGTGAAGTGCAACAAATTCTCAGCTAAGCTGCCCAGGCTAAGACCATATTGTGCAGCACCCATTGTGTACAGACCATCAGACAAAAAAGTGGGAGCTGAGCTCGTGTGTTAGCCCACTGCCTGATCTCCAAATCACTGCTGGACAGCCCTTACCAAAAGGGACACTGAGGCCCAGGGAAGTGGCAGGGTCAGCAGCGCCCAGGGCTGCCCTGCAGCGTATGAAGTGCAGTTCTGCAAACTGACACAACCATATGTCAGGAGCAGACGCAAATGCATGATGCTGTGCAAGCTGCTGTGGGTCTGGGATCGAAAGGCTGATGCTAAAGAGATGTGATGTGAAAAAAAAAAAAAAACAAAAAAAAACAAGAATGATTGTGGTGCTGGCAGTACATGTAGAGTCATGTACATATAATGTATTTCATATGTATTTCATCAAGTGTCAGACAAGAAAAATGTGATGTGTTAACTAAGAAAAACATTAATAAGAATTTTTTTAAATATTTGTTAGCGAGCTCTAAAGTTTTACTTTAGTAAAATAGGGGTAGGAGTATTTATTCCCATACAGTATTCCTCTAGGGAAGGCTTGCATTAACAGGGATCTCCAGAATGATGAACGCTCTGTAAAGTCCTGGGTAACTTTGCAAAGAAGCTTACTGCTTCCAGTGAAATTCTGTGTCCTGTGCAGTTGCTCACGGCGATGCGTGCTCACTGGTAGCACCCACGGTCTTCTTAACAGAGGCAGTTACTACTAAAATGGCATTCTTTTGTCTTTATGCTTTCCTCTGCTATTCTTTCTTGCTCACATTAATATCCTTTAGTAAATGTTCTCATATGAAGAGCCTAATTCAGTTACTTATGTCCATTCCACCATTAACTATGGAAGATGGATGAGAAGAATGATGGGGAGGTCTTGGATTTGATGGGCATTATTTGTCTTAATACATTTTCAGAGAGCACCTATTTTATAGCTCCTTGAAATCATGTGTTTGGGTCCCATTGAATTCACTGTGGTTTGTACATAAGCCTAAAGGTAAGCCTGTGCTTGGGGATGTCAATGGAGAGGTCTCTTATGGAGAGACTCCTGTGCTTTATTGAATGGGTGTAAAATATTTGTAATCTGTTGATTATGTCCTAGTGTTGAAGTGTCTCTCATTGCATCATTGGAGTCAACACTTCTGAGATCCCAGTTCATTACTGGTGGCACGGGTATAAGGACTTCACCTCTGTATTTGTTTCCAGAACAAAGTCTTCATTTACCGGGGAAAGGAGTACGAGCGCCGCGAAGACTTCGAAGCGAGGTTGTTAACTCAGTTTCCCAATGCAGAGAAAATGAAAACAACGTCTCCGCCGGGCGAGGAGATCAAAAGCTCCTCTGGCCAGTGTATCCTTGGACTGCAGGGCAGCTCCTGCAGAGGGGCATCTGTGGCCAATGTGGGCAGCAGGCTGCTGCTCTTCTGCCTTCATTGGTGCACTGTTAATCTTGTTCTTTCACCGCGTTCCTGTTGAGCTACCTGTGCTGCAGAATGGAGATTGTCTTTCCTTCTTAACCCGTACATTCAGATATCCAGTGTTTTACTGTGAAGCCAAAGCTTGATTTGCCGCCCAAATTCCACAAGCCGGTGTCAGAACAAATCGTGAGGTGAGTTTTGATGGTTTTGCCAAGTCAGTCAGTCTTCTCTGCAGCACTTAGACCAGTTCTTCTGCTTGTATTTTGAATGTGTGCAGGGCCAAGGAGTGTAGGGGTAGGAGCACGTTTCATGGCTATTCTTCATATTAGGAGAGATTCTGTTGAACCCACGGGATAATAGTGATTCCGTAAATATTTGATACTTACACATAAGCTTTTTTCTAGTAGAGTTAAGCAGCGATTCCTAAACAGACACCAACTGGTTTTGACTGTGCTCTTCCCCTTTTTCAGTTTCTATAGGGTGAACGAAGTCCAGCGCTTTGAGTACTCACGGCCCGTTCGAAGGGGAGAGAAAAACCCAGACAATGAATTTGCGGTAAAAGAAAAATCTAATTTGAGGTTTTTCCTTGTTTATTCCCCTGCCTTTTGATAATCTGAAGTATTCATTGTGTTTTGGTTACTTAACTACATAGTCTAAGCTCAAATTTGGTTATTTTTCCTAGAAGTTCAATTCTTAAAAAACCATATTGTTTTATACCAGTAGAAAAAAAAATAGGCAAAGTTGTATTTAGTTTGCTAAAAACCAGTTTGAGACAGAAATTTAACATTGTTGCCACTGAAAAAAATAGCTATCTCTTTCCAAAATTTGCCGTGCTATGAAAATCCTACTGGGGCATCTTCTGAAAACAATCTTTTTGCAGCAATGCAATTTTTTTTTTTTTTACAAAACCATATGTTTCAGCTAATGGTCAATAAAACTCCCTTTGAGCACAGCTTGTATTCATCACAATGTTTAGAACAGGCTACATCAATTTGATTGCCCTTTTTTATAGACACCAATTTATTCACAGTTCCAGTAGGTGTAGTTAGTAGTAAAGCAGTAGTAGCAGTATTTAAGAAATGACGCTAACTTATTATTTTAAGGAAAGAACTGGGTTTTCTGTAAGTTGCAGGTGCTAATCTAATCCTTTTGCTGATAAATGTCAAGCACTTGGTTTCCTACATTCTGAGCATTCATTGAGTGGCTCCTTCAGTGTCCCTGGCCTCTTTCACTGGCTTTTCTATCAAAAATCAATAATTTGGTAATCTACATGGATTTATCTGAGTAGGAAACCCTCTTTTTATGAAACTGCAATGCTAGACCTCAGTTCCCCTGTTTACGGTATGATTTGAGTATACGTAAAAAATCAAACATATCTAACTCACTTTGAAAACTCTTCTGTTAATGGAAGATGGAATAGGCAGTTCAAATTTTTAAAAAGCCCCATAATTTATAAGGGGAACTACCAATTATGCCAGTTGTAACAAGTCAAATCAAGAGGTTTTTTGGCCAGCTCCGAGGTCAGTCCCAGGTGCTCAGGGCTTTACCCCCGTGGGTCTTGAAAGCCCCAAGGACAGGGAGGGCTTCAGATTGCATCTGAAATTTCCCTCTGGCTTTGTAATGTCTGTCCTATTGCAGGTCGTTTGCCTGATGATAATGTTTGAAGTCTTTCTTAAGATAACAGCTATCAATCTGATAATGCGGCGCGTATGTTTCATTTGCAGAATATGTGGATTGAGAGAACCATCTATGTGACAGCATACAAATTACCGGGGATTCTGAGGTGGTTTGAAGTCAAATCGGTTTTCATGGTGAGATCAATTTGGCTTTATTGAGGTTACGTAAGAGAATGGGGCTTTTATACAGCCGGGGAGCATTTATATGTCTGTGTGACTGCGCTTCTGTGAACGACCAATCAATGTGACTATACCTGACATCCTAAGACAAGGGGAAACCTGCTTGCTGAGGATGCTGATTATTGACTAAGGGTGACTAAAGTAATGATTTCCACTCCTAATACAAGGTAGTGCATGCTGAACCTTCCGGACCTTTAGGGCAAGGTATGATAAAGTACTTGAAGTACTTCTATGAAGCGTTTCCAGCTTTCAGCAGGTGAGCCGTTACAGCCTGTGGCTTAAGCCACGTGCCGAAAATGAAGAGGGAACAGAGGTGTTGTGGGAGAACGCTGCTACATAAAAAGGAAACGAATCGGAATTTTGGAAAGGAGAATTGTGGTATTTTTATTGTGATCGATTCAGGATACACCATAAGTTGAATGCTTTGCATGTGTTTGCATTACTTCTGTTCTTACCATTTGCGATTAAAGATTGTTTTTGTTTCATTTCCTTTGTTGGCTAAAATACAGCCTAGCAACCTCACCAAGCAGCTCAAAAATAGGCATTCCTCTGTTCTACCTTTTAGACTGTTTAGATAAGACATATCCATTAAGTGCCTTAAAGAATAATTTATTCTTACACAGCTGTAATTTTTAAGTAAGTAGCAATGAAAGCATTGTTACTGCAGTTTTTAATTCTCTCTTGTGAGGCTTATTTTTAAAGGAAAAGAACAATTTGCATATGATTAATTAAAACCTTTTTCATTGCTCCATTGAGGTTATGTTGGACAGTTGTATTTAGATGATCAGAAGTAAGGCAGAAAATTACTATGGTATCTATAGTAACGGAATATGAATGTGATGTTTGACAGTAACAGGCATCTGAATAAAACACGTTGAATTTTAAATAAATTTTGTATTTTCAGTATAATCCTGATAGAGAGGATTGTGTTTATCTTTGTCCTTGCAAAAAGCATTGTGTGTAGAGGCTGGCACATCTGATGGAAGTCTCTTTCCCTTAAGAGCTAAGAGCACGGCCTGACAGGCCGCGTTACAGAAGCGATTTGTATACGTGCACCTTGAACACTGTGCTTGTCACAGACGTGCCCATAAACCCTGTGCGAGCACTTTCTATAAGGTTTCTGTAAGCAAGGATCACATTAGTCACATAGTTGGAAAATGATACCAGAATGGAACTTAATAATATGTGGGAAGACAGCGAGGGATAACTTTTGACCTAGCTCTGGCATAGCTACTACAAAATTGGTATTGACTTCCTTCAAGATTCCTGTCAGCTGAAATGCTAGAAGCACGGTCACTGAATGCACATGCCTGTAATGCTCCATCCTGATTATGGATACGAATATTATTGATGTTTTACTAAGTGCAATGAATTAAAGTAGCTTTGCACATTTCATATTTTATTGATCAAACCAGAGTATCTTGAAAGGAAGAGGTGAGATCATATCAGTGCTAAGTGGGAACTGAGTCGTTTATTAAAGGCAGTTTGTTATGTTACATAAACAATGGGAACATGCAGCATTTCCTTTAATCTATTTGTGGGGTTTTTTTTAATTACTTCTGAGCACTCGTACCTACAGCATTTCAGTCTGTTGGCTACCAACACAGAATTCATTGTATGCATTCCTTATTCTATATCTGATTTGGTTTAGCTGGACACAAATAGCTGTAGGGAAATAAACGCTGAGTTAGAAGCTGTATTTTGAATTACCCTTAGTTAAAAAGTGCAAGCATTAATCTCTGTACTTTTATGTTTAATTTTTAAAGTGTTGCAGTGTATCAGTGTATCATTTTTGTTTGCCAGAAATAGATTGTGTAGCGTACAGGGATAGCAAGCTACCTAGAACATAGCTCATGGTTTACAAGTATATATCTATATTTTTTAATAAACAGCTTTCAGGAAGGTCCAGTGCACAGAAGCAGATAGAAATAGGATGGGAGCTGCAGCTCTGCATTTGAAAAGTAAAGGGGAGCAGGGAGAGAAAGGAGGCTGAGATAGAAAGCCATGATTACTGATACAGAAAAGTTAAAGAAGATGTCAGTCAGCTCAATGAGCGCTAATTTCTGTAGATATTCGAGAGCTTTGAAAGCAGTGGTTCATCAACAAATTATTTCATCGTTATGAGCCCGTTAATAAAAACGACAGAATCCTAAATTTAGCGTACGATGTTCACAGCAGCTCTTTCCAAATGAAACGTTGGATATCGTCTTCGTTTTCCCCGTCCAAATTTTGCTCACAGCAAACTCAGCTCCGAGAGCTGCTCAGTTGGTGCTGTCTCAGCCCACTCTGGGCCGTGGCTGTGGCAGAGGCACCCAGCTTGCTGCCCACCTTCCAGAACTGTTCACCAGGCAGACCTCTAAAAATGCTAATTAAAACACCCTTGATGTAATCACATGGCAGGTGTAAGAGTAACAACTAAAGAGATTTGATTATAAGTGCTTCTCAGAAACGTGGTAAGCAACTGATAGCCAGGTAGAAGTGCTTCTTTGTTTATGTAGCATTTATGTAAATTAGGCTGTAATCAAATATATGCTTGCGTTTTCCTTGCAGGCCTCAATTAACCTTCCTTTTCTATTCCTACCACATATATATATATTTTTTAATATAAGTAGGCTATGACTTAAGGCTTCCAGTAAGGACTGTCTGCATTGTGGGTTGCTGCTAATTAGTCATTTTTAGCTCATTCACGAAACCTGCCTATTTTAGCAACATTTTAAATTTTTTAGTACTTTTTTTTTTTCCGGTATGAGCAGCTGTCATTCTGAAAGATGCAGTGATCTCTTAAATAATAGCTGGAGATCAGTCAATTAAAATAAAGTTTTGCACGGTATAAGAGCTAATTCACCCCGTTAAGACATCTGAGGATCTCTCTTCATTGAAGTCTACACTATGTGAAAAAGAAAATTTCTTACTGCCATTACCTAAGTTAGGAAGAAGAAAAGGCCTTGGAGAAAAAGCACCGCAGATAGCACAGAAGCCATCTCTTCAACATATTAAACTCCATTTCCTTGGATACATACCAAAATAATCACTGCAAAAATACCTTCTTGATTTTTGAGCTTCTTAGGATTACATTTTCCATCAGAAAATCCACATTAAGTCATCATTTCTTTCTTACTGTTACATTAAGCTGGATTCTTTGTGCTGCTAAAACTCACTGATCCGTAATCTGTGATGTTCTCCATAATCCTCCGAAAAACTCACGTGATTCTTGTCAGAGCCTTTCTAAATGTTTTGCTCTGTCGTGCTTCAAGATGTAATCTGTACTACAGCAACAAAATGCATTTAACTTTTTCTACAGATATTACTTTATCAGTTAACTCAATATCTCTACAGATACTATTTTATGCAGTATATAGATGCCAAACATTTAAGTGTGGACGTAGTGGGCATGGAGGTGATGGGTCAGTGGTTGGACTGGATGATCTCAGTGGCCTTTTCCAACCTGAATGATTCTGTGATTCTGTCAGTGTCTGAAGCTATCCTGTCTGTTAATTATTGGTTAAAATATCTCTCTGGAAGTGTATCTAAATGCATTGGTTTGGTGGACAGCCAGTTCCACGGCAGGTTAAAAACTCTGCTCTTTAATTAAAACGTCCTTTTGTTTTTATTTTAGGTTGAAATTAGTCCACTGGAAAATGCAATAGAAACCATGCAGCTAACCAATGACAAGATCAATAACATGGTTCAACAACATTTAAATGATCCGAATCTACCCATTAACCCTCTCTCTATGCTGCTGAATGGCATTGTGGATCCTGCAGTCATGGGAGGTTTCACGAACTATGAGAAGGTAACATCAAAATGAGCTGTCTTGCAGCAGTTCACCTCTTGGAAGCTCTGCACCTCTTCTTTAGTACTGTGTTTGTGTGTAAACACTCTGTGCGTGTCTCCTAACAAATGCTTTGGGGAACATTGCTTAAAACTTACCTTTGTTAGGATTTTCTGATATTTGTGGATGCATTTTTTGCCTCTCTGAATTTGAAGTGAAGGATGATACGCTTGGCTTCAGGAGTGCTTACATAGGGATGGGGCAGGCGATTGCGTGCTGGAATTGCAAAGTGAGATTGATGGCATTTCCAGTGTGCGCTCTCATGCGCTTGGACGTCAGACCTGAAGCAGGAATTTCTGAGTGAACTTCAGTGACCAAATAACTGACTGCAGTTTTCTCCATTGCTTTCAGACGCATGAGTTTATTAAGGATTAATCAAGAGCTAGAGACTTTCTGAGCTCTTTGTCAGTTGCAAATGTATCTAAGTAATCTTAACTTCATGTTAGAACATTAGCTTTTAAAGTTAAATGTGAGAAGATATTAGCAATGGGAAACTGTAAACACCGTATCTCTTACTCATGTTTTGAATATTAATCGTATTAAGCTGGCATATGCCAGCAACATGTATTTTGTAACGTACATGGAGAAAATATATGCTGATTGGCATGTCTTTGGCTTTAGCCACTTCTGTCCTTCCATAACTGTCATGCATTGTATCAACGAAGATTTCTTATGCCCTGGGAACTGCTAAGAAGCAGCTTCAGAGCTGTGCCAAGCAGAAGTCGTCTGTGGTATTGCCCGTGAGATTGGCTCTTGTCTACCATGTGCTCATCCACCCGCTTTGCTGACTGTGAAAGAGTGACATATGAATCTTAAAACTTGAAAAAATTATGCATCTTTTCCTAGTTTGTCCATTTGTATTTGTAGCTACTACTGCTCTTTTGAAGAACTTTTGTGTTGACTCATTTATCTTTACTGCAGGTAATCCTTCCATGGTTGTAGACGTTGATTCATTTTCTGAAAAAAACACTCATTTTTCTCTCTTGACTAGGCTTTCTTTACTGAAAGATATATGCATGAGCATCCGGAAGATCACGACAAAATTGAAAAACTGAAGGACCTGATAGCTTGGCAGGTAAAGATTTTAAGTCTCGTTGGCCATACGAAGGCAATTTAGTGTCGCTGTTGAGAAAATTCAGACATCAAACTGTTTACTCTGCTTCTTTGTCATGTAAAACTGACTTAGAATTTGAGCTAAAGTTCATCTTTTCAGATCTGACATCATTTGTCATTTGATAAACCCACAAGGAACAAACATGATTAACCTCTCTTTTTTTTCCCTTTTTTTTCTCTTTCTTTTTATACCATAATACAGCGAAAATGTCGCATGTTGCCCAAAGGAGAACATATTTTGTAATAATGTTGGTTGCTATTGTTGGCAATTTATTTTTGCATTTTAACTTTCTAAGGCTGATTTAAAAAAAAAATAATTCTGAAACATTTGGGTTAAATGTTTAACACTGAGTCCCTCCTACACATGTGCTTTGGTGGAGTGTTTCTTCACATGTTCACTTCTTTCTTCCATCATCATGTTTTCTATTTGTAAACCTTATAATGTACATTTACAGCACCTTTTAGCAAAGAATATTAAAAGTGAGAATAGAAAAACTAATTTATGTGCAAAATAGTAAAATTAATGTGGACATCGTAGAGTCACTGCTTCATTTGCTGTATAACTTCACATAATATTCAATAATATGATATATAGATATGATAATATTCATGATTCACAAATGCCACATCATAGAGTGAATTATCTGGTATTGTCTCGATGGCATATTAGAGTAGAAATGATTTCAATATAAGATCACACAGATTAATATTTTCTGAACCAGCAAGAGAACCCCGATTTCCAGTCCAATGCCTTAAACAAAGCAGGAACCCTCTTGCATAAAGAACTGCACTTATATGTACCAAAGAATATTTTGCAGGACAAACAGGAAACAATTCCAATTTTATTCCAAAGTCATATGCTGGACACTTTCCAGTGGTCTCAAGATAATTTTATGATAAGAAGAAAAAATACCAGTGTGACTGGAACTGTTTTTCCCTTAGAAGAACAAAGTACATCGTTGTCTTTTTATATTCAATTTTATTTTTATAATAAAGGCAATAATTTACATTTCTATAGGATTCAATTTTAAAGGTAGCAGAACCAAAGATAGAGAATTCAAAATAAATAAATAAATAAATAAGGAAAGAAAGAGGAGAAAATACCCTCTGAAGGCCAGGAAACTATCACTGGATAAAAACTCTTTGGGTCTGGAAAAAAAGATATTTATTTATTCATTTTCCTCTGAGCTTTTACAGAAGATTAGATTTTAGGAGCTTTAAGTTCTGTAGAGGAAAATAATTTGATCCCAGAAGACCGTCGTCATGTCAGCTCTCTCCCTTTGCCTCTGATAGCACTACTTCAAATGAACTCCGGACATGCTCAGCACGGATTCACTTTGGTGATGTGTGTTCAAATAGCATTACTATTTGAAAATACATATCGAACCTAATCACATTGTATTTTAATTACACCATGGTTTTAAGTACATAATTTCCCATCAGTGCTGTAAAAAAAAAAAAAAAAAGAAGAAGCAGGAAGACGGAGCAAAGTGATCAGAAGAAACTATTTCTTTTATCTGAAAAGGTTCAGTCATTTTGGAGTGGAAATCAGTGCTCAGTCTTGTTGTATACATTCAGCGTATCCTAAGGCTTAAATATTTTCTAAAATAATGTCAGTGTTCAGAACACATCATAACTTGATGGGAGCGGGGTGGAGAGCTGGTGTAATGAGCGAGTTGTTATGGAAACATTCCAAACTAAGGCAGCGGTTTGTTTTCATCAATGACTTGACAGTGATTGAAAGCCAAAATGAGTTTTCATTTCTCAATAATGTTGGTTCTTGGAGTTTTATAATCACGCAGAGATTTTCTTTATGCTCTATAAATCAATCTGGGTATATGAAATAGCCTGACAGTCGTATTATCAGCTGACTGTTTAAATTTATTTTTTCTATCCTTTCTCCTGCCTTTGTCTCAATTGTGCTTTCCATTTCGTGCTCTTCGGGACACCGTCCTTTTATAATTCTTGTGAATTTTAATTGCACAGTAATGATTTTAATTTAAACAATTGTTAGTTTCTGTGCACCGTCTTTTCATATAAATATCATTACTAAAGCAAAGTCCATTTTTACCCGTCTTAGTCCTTCCTCCCTTGAAAAATTAGTCCCCGTGTAACTATGTCATTTCAAGCTGCTTATGATAATGAAGTGAATAACTGACGTTGGCCACTCAGCATTTAGCTGATGTATCTACAGCATGCAAAACCCAGCATTGCAGAGATCTGATGCTGCTTCTACATCGCTAAAAGAGTGGTAGCATACACAGCCTAAGCTTTACAAACATACTTTATGATATTTGAGATTATGAGAGAATTTAAGATGTTGATTAATTCAAATTTATGTACCTCGGTCGTGGTTTTTGGCAGCAGAACAAGATTTTAAAGGGAAAAAATAAAAAGAAAATTTTTAAAAGTAAATAAAATCAGGGACTAATATTAGGTTGCAGTGCAGTTTTCAAATCAACAAATGGAGGCTGATGGCAGAAATGCAATCTTGAGCTGGTTTCCATTCACCCCCTTGTTTTCCAGTCCAGTTACTTATTGCGACCTTTGCCGCTTCCTTCCCCTCTCAAGCACTGAAGGTACCCTCAAGGGTGTTATGAAATGAAGCCACAAAAAGTAAAGCCAACCCACCCATTCCTCCATAGAAAAATGAATCAACAGCACGAGGAGTGTGGCAGCCTGCCTCTGTCTTGGCATACTACAGGGGTTCATGCACATTCAAAGTTCAGTGACACGTAATGAGATTTCCCTATGTTAGTGACTGGGAAGGAGAATTAGGAAGAATTTTGCTGTTAGCAGAGGAAATTTGCTTCCATTGCAGAGTAACAGCCCCTTCCTTTTCGGTGTCTTTCAGCCTCCGTGCGCTTGGTGCCTCTTCATGCCCATTCCCTGAGCAGTGCTGGTGTTCCTCAGCCTGCTGAATGCCAGAGGTGCAGCCCTGCTTAGCACCTTCACTCTGGCTGCACCCATGGTTTTTTTCATGGTTGGGACTTTTCCTTACCAAAAAACATCTCCTCTGCTTCGTACCCCTTGATGTTTTAAATCGGAGATGCCTGTTCCCTAGGACAGGCCTCGTTAGTACTTATAGAAATCAGCTCTGAGCTGGAGCCTCGCACCCCGCCTGGACTCCATTGTGGCCATTTGATTTTCTAATACAGATCCCATTCAGAGAGTCAGCGGGTTCCTTTAAATAAATGCACAGCGTGACCACTTACCCCTTCAAAACAGCAGGGTCGGAACGGGGCCTGGTAACACTACACGCCTTGAAATTCATTTACTTATTTTGAGCAGAGAAGTTTTCCAAATTATAACTTAAATTCTGTAGAGTGCCAATCCATGCAGCTATAAATAAAAGTGGCTGCAGTAAAAAGTACTGTCAGCGTTGGGACTTCTCTCAGGTGTATTTTAGGAAAAGAAACGGTGTCCATTTAAATAGTGCCCAAACTGAGAGCTATCTTGGTAACATTTCTTGAGTTTGTTCATCTGTAGTTCGTCTATGTCTTTATTATTCTCCTTACCAATAAAGCTACTCGTTCTGATTGCCGTTCAGTCCTATTAGAAAAATCTGGTTTTAATCAGTATTATGATTTAATTATGAATTATTAAGAAGAAGCCTCTTAGCTTGATTGCTGCAGAGGATACCTAAGTCAGAGTCAGAGCACTGCGTGGGCTGGAGCAGACTTGGAAGAGGGAATATTTTTCCTAAGCTGCAGATAGAGAACTCTAATGGTATATCTGGATTGCTGTGGGAATGAAGATATCTCTCTTAAAACATTTTAAAAGGTCAGCTACACCTCCACACTATGAACTAATTATATAAACCTGTGTTGGTATGGCTATTTTGTGACAGAAGCCTTGCGTATAAATGATTCTTTTCAGTTACAAAAGAGATCTAATTTAACTTTTTCCCCTCCTGTTTTGTTCCCAAAGAAAAATACGTTTTTTCTAAGGAGAAATGTAGCTTGCAGTATATAAAACTATGTAATTTATTAATAAGTATTACTCTGCAATATATACTCGTCCAGGGATGCTGCTCATTTGCAGCTTTAGAAATAGCATTTACGAAAGAAAGCACACAAATATTTTCTCCTTCAAGGTTTTATTCTCATGAACCTGGGAAAGGAGGGGCTTTAATAACCCAGCGTGCGAGTCGTCATTCATCAGTTTGCCTTTTGGAAGTGCAGCATGTGTGGGGGCTCGTGAATGTAACGTAATAGCAGTTTGTGCTGCCAGGTAAATTCAGCTGTTCCTCCAGTGTATGAGTATGGGGCAGAGCTATGGGTATATTAGTTTTGAAGGACTGCGGGTAGCAATCCGAAAAAGGAAATCATACATAACATACTTCTTAGACTTTGTTTTTTATTATGCAGCGCCTCATAGACAAAGGCTTTTATTATTGCTGATATTCCATGAGATCTGTCCCTCCTCTTGAACCAAACGTGGGAATTCTGCCCGTACCTTCAGCTGGGAAGGACTCTGTGTGCTAAGGGCAGTGCATTGTGCTTTGCAGATCCCCTTCCTGGCAGAGGGCATCCGCATTCACGGCGAGAAGGTGACGGAGGCGCTGAGGCCGTTCCACGAGCGGATGGAGGCCTGCTTCAGGCAGCTGAAGGAAAAAGTGGAGAAGCAGTATGGTGTCCGAGCTGTGGTAAGTCACCTGCCAACATCACGCTTCAAACGGATTTGGCGTTTCTGTGCGTTATGGGCAACGTTGTCTTTCTCCGTCGTCGTTTTCGCTGATTAAAAAAGCAGTGTTGATGCAGGATGGCCTGGTTGTTCTCCGTGGTCATCGCTTGAACCCATCAAATCATTAAATAGTGAACGGGTGCTGGAGGAGATGTGCAGAAAGCTTTGGTACTTTTATTTCCAAGCATGGGAACAACTTCTGAATTGCCTGAATACGTTCCTTGAAGATAATCCTTCAGTATCCTATTTTTGAGGAGTTGTCATTTACAAAGTAAATCACTACCTTAGATGATATAGCATGATTCTCCTGGAGCTGAATGTCACCTTCCTGTTGATTTAGTTCCTTTCTGGATGTCAGAGCCATACTGGCCTGCAGTGATGTGCAGCCTGCATCTTGGGTTTTCACACACCTGGCACTACCCTAAATGTAGGCAGGCAATAGGTATCTGCTCCTCTTGGAGATTTAGTGGTGCTGGACTTGATGCTTTTGTCATTCCAGCAAGTGATTTTCAGTTTCTGCTTCATTTTAAGTCACAGAAAAGAATTTGGTGGTGTTTCCAATGACATGTTGTTTCACTTCTGATCGTTACCCATAGAGAAAGAAGTCCAAAAGCTAGCATACAGCTTCCTAATTGAGAAAGTAATTGATAATTCTGTCAAAGGCTGCACAGATTGCATGCTGTTGTATGAATCAGTTTGAAAAAGCAGGACCCAACAAGCAAATGGTTGGAGTTGCTGTAAGTCTGAGTGTGCAGAGCTGCTATCCTAACAGTGCAGTGAAGGCTGCTGGGCTTAGTTTCATCTACTGGTAGAACTGACAATGACGTTGTGAACGTGCTATAGTTCGTAGGTTTATTTGTGAAATTCAGTAGTTTGTGAAGCTTGCATGTGCAGTACATATCTTCTTGTTACTGCTCCAGCATACAAGGCTCTTCGTGTATTTACCGGAAAGCAGGCTCTTGCATCCTCTAATGCCATGGAAGCCAGCATATCATGTGCCAAGGTACCCACAGCCTGCCTGCAGTCTGATAATGAGGAACGTTGAGGAGAGAGCTCCAGCTTTCTGCTCAGCCTCAGTGGGGCTTAGAGCATCCCAGGCTGGGGAGATGCCAGGAGATGCTGCCCCAGGCAGGCAGAAAGCAAGCCCGGTGCCACTGCTCCCTGGTGGCCCAAAATCTCAGTGGGATAGTACGTGCCAATGAGGTATCCTGTTGAGTTTAGTGACAGATTTCCTTCGGAGATGGATTTCATTTTTTTCTACAGCAATGACTTTTTTTTTTTGTAATAGGAACACTGAGATCTTATGTGGAACTTGCCAGTCTTTACAGTGTCCTTCTACGTACCGTTCCATTAGTAGTCCTTTAGATCACTTCTTGCTAATACACTTAGGTAGAGAAAAGATCAAATAATAATTTATTCCCTAGGAGAACAGAAGTAATTGACATTAATGATAGTTGCATGTCAGTCACTTCAGTAATACGCATTTACATCATCAGAGAGATGCCTGGAAATTCATACACAGGTGCTGTTATCTTCCTCATTTCACTCTGCCCACCAGTAAGAATTGTCAGGATTGATGGGGTTTTATCGCTTCTGTCTTCTTTGTACAGTGTCAATTTGCCAGTAGTTGACAGGGTGGAAAATCTACCTGTAATTAAACAGCGTGAGATTTGTATTTGTTGACTGAAAGAGTTCAATTATTTTATGCATAGATCAGTTATTAATGACTAACAAAGCTTGTATAAATATTCAGGACTGAAATTGTCTGCATTAAAAAAAAATAAGCCTTCTATATATTTTCTTCTTCACCTAGGTGTCGCTCTGTCAACTGGCTCTCTTGACTTAAAGCTCCTCTTACTGGCATGGTTGGGTTTTTTTTGTTTAATTTTGGAAAAAAAACCAAATAAACTACATCTACATGTACTCACATGGCAGATGCTTCAATTGCAGAAATAGGTTCAAGGAAAAGATTTTTGTTAAAAAAAAAAAAAAAAAAAAAAATCAGTTTTAAAGCCCAGGTGTAAAAACAGACACGTAAAATCTGTTGAAGCAAACGAATATCAGAATATGCTTAAAATTATAATAAATGCATTTTCTTTAGAATTGATGTTGTTGTTAAACGCAATGCTTAATTAATATAATACGGAGAAAAAAACATTGAAGCTTTCTGCATCACTTTTGAAGCCAGACGTCAGCTACGCTGTGACTGAAAAAGTAAATTCACGCGTCTCGTATTTTCCTTTATTGTAGCCTTCCAGCCTAGATGACAGACGAGGCAGTCGGCCAAGGTCCATGGTGAGGTCCTTCACGATGCCATCATCTTCAAGACCGCTGTCGGTCGCCTCGGTGTCATCCATCTCCTCGGACAGCACTCCTTCTCGGCCGGGCTCAGACGGGTGCGTAAGGAGCAGCCGTGCAGGGTTGTCTTGCAAAGCAAGATTCGGTGTGCAAATCTAAGGGCTTTAGGATTGTCACCACCCCACAGGCAAAATGCCGACCAGAAAAAGATGGAGATGCTCATCTCAAAATGTATTCCTTTTTTTATTATTTTTAACAAAAATAAATGTAATGCTACTGTCGGCGCTCTTTCAAACAAAACCCCCTAAGCGTTCAACAGAAATCACCAAAGGAACTGGAGATAAGTCATCCCATTTTGAACTATTGGGAGTGCAATTGTTTGGAACCGATCACCTGCAAAGTGCGTGCTGAGATGTGCTCAGCCTGTCTGGTAGCAGTAAACAGGTGGAGCTGGGGGGAAGGAAGGGATTAGCTGCCTGCTCCGTCATTTCTTCTCACCTATGCTGCCAGAGGGAAAGCTGCTTATGACAAGATTGTACTTCAAGAGTTATCAAGATATTTCACATGAGAACTGGGAATTCTGTTGATAAGCCCTGTCTCACAGTCGCATCCCTCAAAAGAAATAATCTGTTTTCTTCCTGGGCTTTCCACTCAGCCTCAGAACTTCCTTCTCTCTCTTCCTTCCCCCAGGCATATTCATAATCTAGAAACTCAATATATGACCGAGGCGGCAGTGTTGTAAAAGCCTCCTGAAGGGCTGCTAACTTTCAGAGATGCGCTAGAAATGTCAGTGCCCATTGTGCACCTTCAGAGGAAGTTATTATCTGACTAGAGAGGAAAAGCATCAAGTAAAATTAAGTACAGCACCTAAGGACCAACATGATAGTTACCTTGATTACAAACAGTTTATGTACACATTGGGAATGAACTGCAAACAGAGCGCGGTTCGGATCTCATTACATTACCCTCTGTAACACATGCACAGTGAATCACGTTTATGTAAGCATAGGACAGCAGAGCCAGTAATGCATTTTCACTAATTCAACCATGGCAGTTGCCTTGCTGGAACTTGGGCATACTTCCCATCCCAGGATAGTGGGAAACTTCATCTTATCTCAGAGATAAATTGGTTTTTTTTCTGCTTCTGTTCCTCGTCTTCAATTCTTTCCCTTCCTGCCTTTTCCTCTTTCTCTTTTTCCCTTACAAATCATTACCTGTATCTTTCTTTCTCCACTGCATGGAGTTGAATGTTATGAATTTTTTCATAATTTTTGCATCTCCATCCCAGCTTAAGTAGGTGTCAATTAGCGGTGTTGGAGGATCTCGTGAGTCCACTCAATATGCACATAAAACCAAAACTCATAAGGTTCACAGTGCAGCTCAGCTCCTGCTCCGAGCCCCTGGGCAATGCAGCCATAATACATGCTGAGAAGACATAGCTAACAAATACCATCACTTAGAAGACGTGAAAAAATGCTTGTTTGCATGATCAGTGGAGCAGGAGAAGGAAAATCACCAGATTTAAATAACATAATGAAAGAGCTCTAAAATGCAAATGACAATAAGAATGCTGTGGGTAGTTTGTCACTCCACGCTTGGAAGGAGTTACGTGTTTCCCTACCCAAAGCTGATTGGATTTATAATCAGTTGTCCTTTCCTACCTTCCATTGGCCCACTCTTCAAGACACATTCTTCCTAGATTGGAGATAGAGCTAAGAAAAGCAATTAAAAATGGAGTTGACAGTGCCTTGCCTGTATAGAATCACAGAATCATAGAATGGCCTGGGTTAAAAAGGACCTCAAAGATCATCCAGTTTCAACCCCCCTGCTGAGTGCAGGGTTGCCAACCACTAGACCAGGCTGCCCAGAGCCACGTCCAGCCTGGCCTTGAATGACTCCAGGGACGGGGCATCCACAACCTCCTTGGGCAACCTGTTCCAGTGCGTCACCACCCTCTGAGTGAAAAACTTCCTCCTAATATCTAGCCTAGATATTAGGAGATATCACCCACCCAACTTGTATTTGATGCCATCTCCCAGCTGGCCCAGATTTTAGAGCCTTTTAACAATAAGGACTCAAAGCAGACGTTGACGTAGTATGTGTTTTACAACTCCCAACTCTACATATAAACAAACCTCTTACTTTAAAGAGAGACCTTTGGTTTCACCACTGCTCAAAGTGGGCCTGCTGAAGCACAGAGCCAGGCACTCACAGCACCAGCTGGGAGAAGGGGAGTCCCACTCCGCCCGAGTGTTTTGAAAGTTCTCGTGTACTTCCAGTATGAGCATGGCATGCTGGCCCATTTTTGTCACTGATACACTGCGTACAAATAATTAATAGTACTAATAATAGTAATGCCTAGAAGGGAAGCAATTAATCACTGTGTGAAGAATGGCAATTCTTCTTGTAAACCTGCAAGCTGCCCGCAAGGCAGGGGCACACGTTGGTGGCTGTCACCGCCATCTAGCACTGCAGGAACAGCCCAGGTGCACAATTCAAGAGGCTAAAATAACAGCACCGTGCCAGGACGCCTGCACTCAGATCCAGGCCTTGCTGCTGACGTGCTTCACAGCCCTGGGCAAGTCGTTCCCCTTCCTTTTCTCTGTCTGCAAAACGAGATAGAAGGTATTTTTTAGAGCGCTTTGACACTGCAAGATAAGGAGCTCTGTCTAGTAGCTAAGCTTGCTGCTTTCTCTCCCAGCTCGTATGATTTTGGCTCTGGTTATGAGGGTGATGACTCAGGGGCTGTTGCCACAGGTTCTGCTTTTGGTATCTTTACTTCAAATGAGCCTGAAAAATCTACCTGAAAGTAAAAGGGCCTTTAATGCTTGTAAGAACGCCACTCCAAAACAGTCCCCATGTAACACAGCACTGGGTGTTTTCCTGCTGGATTTTGCCATAATGAAGATGATGAGGATAGCATCCCTGCAAGTTGACTGAAACGGGAGCCCTCCGCTGCTTCTCAATTGGCCTGCACGCATGTGTGTCATCAAGGCACCCCAACTGCTACTCCAATATTAATAAGTACTAAGTTAAAAAATTGTTAAAGTTTCCTTGGTTGTTGTTGTCAAGATTTTTCTAATGTGATACTTTGTGAAGCACTCTTAAAATCTGTTGGTGCAATTTCAACTGGGTTGTGTTTCTAGTTGTATGTTTAGTTAATAGAAACTTCAAAACACAAAGAATGTTTTAGCTAGTTAAGAGCAGAATGTCTCTTTGCCTTTTATTGAAACCAGTCCTTAAAAGTTGAGATGAAAGAAGGGTTCCTTTAAATTACTGAGCAAAAAATTAGCTGAAAAGAGCTCCAATGTTATTTAGAATAGTCTTTTGCTATAGTATAAAAGCTATTTTTTAAAAAAAAGAAGCTCTACTTGAACAATTCATGAAGCCCCTGAGGATTTTCTTTTTCTTCGAGGAGAAAAAGTCGTATATTGTAGAGATTGCAGAGGCGGTGGTAGTGGTGTATCAGCCTTGCATGTGTTTGCACACTTGGAGCTTCAGGTGTGGAGCAACCACTCCTTGGAAAGTCACCTGGCTCCTACTTACTGTCTGCATGATCACTGTGGAGATTCTATGTAACATCGGAGCGCTCTGAGCTCCTCGCTCTCATCTCATCCCCATCGGTGTGTGCTGTAGGTGAGGCTATCTGTGCATACTTCTGTCAGTATATATCCTAACACTCTTTTATTACAGACAGGAATGGTTATTGTTTCTGTAATTATACCTCTATATTTCATACTTCAGTGCAGTGAATGGTGTGATGCTTTTTGCTCTTCCATGAAAGCAGGCTGTAATTTGGATGAGTTACAAGCATTAGGAAGCTTTTTGTGTTGTGCGGGTTCTCGCTACATCACTGCAAAACAATTTCTCAATTGTTAACCTTTTTCTAGGGAATAAAAATATCTCTAAGAAAAAAAAATGTCCAGGAGGAATTTGAGGACTTGGCTATTTTTTTATTATTATTTTTAAATAAATCCTTAAAGCTATTTGTAGACGCACAGGCTGCCCAAGGAGCTCTGGTAGTAGGAGTGGCATTTCTACCCTTCCTTGTGCAGTGCTGATCTCTGCTGGTGTTCCCAGGCTCTGTTAGCACGCCTGTCGCCGTGTCACTGTGCACATCATGGCCATGCTGAATTAGGAACTCATTTTCAGATAAACCTCATACAGCAAAACTCAGGAGTTCGTGTCCCTGTGAAATAGTAAATACTCCACAGAGCAGGGAAATAGGTGCTAATGGTCCTTCAGCAGTTCTGCGGTCAGTTGTAAATGGAAGCAGTTTCCACTGCTGTGACCTTCTGCCCACACCTTTTCTCTCTAATGGAGGTTTACTTCATTAGTGAATCATCTTTAATGTCTTAATCTTTAATCTTAAAATTAAAATGAGGTTTTTTGAAAATAGCGTTTTACTGACCTAAGCAACAACATTTTTCCTTAGGTTTGTGCTTGAGCCCCTCCTGCCAAAAAAGATGCATTCCAGATCTCAAGATAAACTGGACAAGGATGACCTAGATAAAGATAAGAAAGAAAAGAAGAAGGAGAAACGGAACAGCAAGCATCAAGAAATATTTGATAAAGACTTTAAGTCTACTGATATTTCTCTGCAGCAGTCTGAAGCAGTGATCCTCTCAGAAACGGTAACTTTAACACATAATGCTTTATCCAATAGTGAGCAGCGTTCTTCCTGGTTTTAAATAAAAATGTTGATATTTGCAATTTAGTTCTAATTTAGTTTTAATTTTTAAACGAAAAATAACTCTAATGGAATATGCTATGAGGTCAATATGTTCGATAGTGAATCAAACATACAGGCTTTGTTTACAGCTTAAAAAGTCATGGTATCCATGATGAAAATCTTTCCAAAAGCTACATATGACCATAAAAAGGGTAGGATGATGTATCTGAAGTAAAATAACGCTACCATTTTAGCAGCCTTTTGAATTTATGTTTCCCGGTAGATTGTGATGGGTTTTCTCGTATTTCAGCCAACCACTGCACGATGGTTTTTGGTGGAAAAGCTACAAGGTCATTTTGTGCATGGAATTACGTGCTCTTGAAAGGCTATTTTAAGCAGGAAATCGTAAGCACTTCCACCGGTGGCTGTGTATAAGTATATTAACTACAAGGCATATCTCTTTTAAGCCCTCTCTTCTTGGCATATATTTAATTCACTGAAACTGTCCTGAAGGCTTAGGTAACTTTAGAAGTTTTAGTTCTGAAATGGAAAGCAAGTCTGCGCTAAGCTGGAGCAGGGATTTCATGAACTAACCATAACCTCTGAATCTCTGCCTGGACACCTCTTTTGAGGCCAAGAGTTTAAAACTTGCCCTCAAGAAATAAATGTAATGCTCTTTTAAAGACTTGCACATGTACTTGTAGAGCCAACTTCTGATTCCTCAGAGTCTTTTGCTGGGGGGCTCTGTTATTTATATTGGACTTTGAAAATACTTTCTCTCTGCCCATGGTTACTGGATCCTCCGAGTCCGTCTGCTTGGTGTTTGTAGCTGAGTATTGCTTAGAAGCTCAGCCATAGCTCCTGTGTTTCCTGTGTTTTCTGGATTTATCTCGTCTCTCAGATACATGTCCTGACATCACAGAAGATCGCAGTCTGATTCTGTTTGATATGGCCACAGGCCCTCTCCTAGCTTAGCAAAAGCTCATAAAATCCCTGTGAATCCCACAGGCTTTTCACCCAAACTTCCTTGAAGTTGGTGACAATTTTCCCATTGACTTCAGTAAATTCTGGGTTGGTCCTTTTGTTTAAATGGATATTGCTGCTGCCAACACCAGTCAGATGAGTATCATTTTTAGAGAGCAAATAAATTTTGCATCAGTTTCCATGGGTCTTTTTGACACAATGAATTCTACTCTGGAGATACTAGGCTCATTGGAGCCGTATTTTGGCTGAACCTGAACATTGCAGCAGCAATGCACTTGCTCCCCCCAGATCCCTGTGCAGACTGGTAGAGGCTGTGGGAGAAGAGCACTAGCCACAACAGAAGAAAGTTTTATTTTGGAGCAGCTCAGTTGGATATGCACAGATTCATGAGATCAGATGGGAGGCATCCAAGGATGATGAAAAAGCCAGCTAATGTCACTGCAAGGTCACTGTCTGAAAGGTCTTGGGCATTGCATAAGGTTGCTTATGACTGAAAAAATACAAATGCTGACTGCACTTGTATTTGAGAAGGGCAAAGCAAGATGACTAGGGCAACTGCATTGTGGTCAAACACCTTACCTTGGACCCTTGTCATAGAGCCTCCCTCTTGGAAGCCATTTCCAAGCACACGAAAGACAAGAAGGTGGCTGGAGGAAACCAGCCTCTGTTTAGGCTGGTTCATTTACTTAGAATCATAGAATATCCTGAGTTGGAAGAGTCTTGCAAGGATCATTGCGTCCCACTCCTTGCTTCACACAGACACTTGTCCTCTTACATCTTCCAACTTGTGCCACTCACTGCCAGTTGCAGTGAATGAAGCTTATCCCTCCTACCTCTTAGAATTCATATTCCTGTATGCATCCATACTCTTCATTGGCCACGCTGCAGATGTTACAAGAACCTTTGTAATCATGAAACTTCAGCATCATGAAAGGAAAGCAATGCAGTGTTCCTGGACCAGTGTCTGCTGGAGGCAGAGAAGATCTTCAAAACTGGAAAGGAGAGCATGGTAGCCCTTCAAGGCACACTCCAGTTTGTCATCTGAGGAAAAAAATGGGCAAAGTCCAATATGAGTTTTCCTCTCCTTCTCTAGTCAAGAGCTTTCAGTGCATGACTGCTATGACTAATTTTCCCCTGATTATAAAGATGGAGGGAAATTAAATGCCAGAATTAGTTACTCATAGTTACTTTGAGTTTCTTGAAATCCACAGACTAGCAATATGAACCAGAGTTTACTGTTACAAGGAAAATGTCTCCTCTCTAAGTATCTGCAGACTACTTGAAGAGTTCCAAAATGACACATCAAACTTTAATCGGTGTCAATGTGGCTCATTTTCTCTGGAGTGTGAGATAGAGGAAACACTCTTTTGAGATTAGTTTACATTGGTTGTACAATTCCCATCGCTGTCTTCAGGAATTTTTGAAAGATAATGTCAAGTAACTTATAGATAAGATTTTTCTGCTGTTTAAATTGTTGCACTCAAGAGAGAGATGTCCCCTATTAATAATATAGAGGGGAGATCATTATCTTTTGTGAGCAAGAACTCAAATTTTCCATTGTTCTACTTCTGTGAGCTGTGCTTTGTGCAAGTTCCCCTTTTTAAGTTGAAATTGCTCCCAAAGCAATGGTAGTACTGTGTTTTATGATGGAAAAGGCATTTTGATTCTGATGTTAGGACCTTGGAAGCAGGAAGCTTGCTGGCTTAATAAAAATGATGATGATGAAATGGGAGAAGAAAATATATTTTTTTTCCAAAAATTTTAGAAAAAAAATTGGCTAGAGATTGAAATTACAACACAAATGTTAAGAGTTTTTAGAGTAAGATTTTAGTGCTAACCTGCAATTAGTTGCTAGATTTTGTATTATAGTTACTGGATTCCTTCTGTTGAAAATTTGAACTAAAAATTAAATTGAATTAAAGGTGTCATCTAGCGTCACTAATTCAGTTGCCATATTTCTGTTATTTGGTGACATTTCTCACAGAACTTCAGCTCTGACTTTTAAAATACTTGGGGATTTTATAGTGGAAGAGGCACTTTTCCTTAGTACCATGACAATTTAGAAGCACTTCCAAGAAAATGGATGGAAGAATTCCAGCCAGCTGGGATTTGTCAGTGCCAGCTCACATGAAGCCCCTATTTTTCCTGCAACAGAGGAGGTGGCTCAGCAGTCACCTTGTGCGCTGAGTTCAGCAGGGCTCTTCTCATGTGTCACCCAACACTGCCATCATCAAGACTGGGTGATGTGAGATAGCTTGGGGTGATGCTGAAGGATACGTATCTACCTGGAAAACTGCACTCAGTACTGACACAGCTGAGGCAGAGTAAATGAGGACTTTTAGTGGATTTGGATAGTGGGATTCATCAAAACAATCAGCTGCTCTCTTCAGATATGCTGCTGTCTAATGCCATGAGTATTTCTATCACTTTGGTGGACCTTCTTATGTAGGAACTTATTTTTTTCCAATTAAATGAGTCTTCATGGAAGAACATAAGAAGATTATACAACTGTGCAGAATTACTTCATTGGGCTTTTAGATTTTACTGAAGAAAGCAGCATTTGGAACCGTTTTGTCTAGTCATATGGCTTAAATACTTTTTTTCAAATTCTCTGTACTTGTAATGAATTTTCTGACTGATCAAAACCCAAACCCTAATTACAGAGATCTTGTAGTACTCTGATCTTATCAGAAGATAAATTAAACGCTTTTGGTATGTGAAGATCATCAGTAATGTCTTTATAGTTTTCTAGAGATTTATATCTTCTTTTAAGTATCACATGAACTTCTTTAACATAAATTCTCTTTGTTAGTTCTTTGATTCCTCGGGCTGATAGCAAATCTAACACTGAAGGCAGGTATTTAACAGACCACTTGAAAGCTTATGTTTGTAATCAGAATAATAGGCTGTACATTTATTGATTTAGTGACATCTAACATTGCTCGCCATTGATCTTGCTTTTGTTAGGCTGAAAAAAAATAGCAATGAGTTCATTATGGATTAGTTGTCTCCAAAGAGTTCATATTCCCTAGCAGACCATGAACCTTAAGGAAGGGAGCCAAGCTGGTCAGTCACGTACAAGTTAAAATTTATTTTAGATAAGTAGACATAAAGCAAGTTAACGTGTAAACTTGATTTTATGTTTTATTCTATTTGGGTTTTTTTTTTTTGTCTTTATTCTTGCATTGCAGGTTTCCTGATTAGCCAGTACATTTTTCTCAGTTGCTTTTCTATAATTTTATACTTCTGAAAAAGCAATTACCATGCTTATTCATTCTGCTAAAAATATGCTTTAAAAGATCTTGAAAGAAACCTTTGGAGTCTTTGGGAGTTGAATTTTAGTAAGAGGAAAACTTCCGAAAGGTCAATCTGAGGTCTTCATGAAGAAAGTTGCATATTTCTGCTCATTTCTCTCAGAAGGGTCTCAGTGACACAAGCTTTTGTGCAAACCCTTCTAGGGTTTGTTTTCTGAAATAGAGAGAAGTACTCCAGTGCTCTTCTCCTTCACCGTTGTCGTTGGTGGAATGACAAAATCATTCAGAAAGAATGAATTCTCGCTTGCAGTTTCCATTTTGCCCTAATGCTGCACTTTGGCCATACTTCCCATCTTAACTTCAGGCTTCTGCTTCATTTTCTGTGATCTCCTGAACAGAAAAATGTTCCTTTCCTCACTGCGATTACTGGAATGTTGGGGCCAGCAGATGGGTAGGAAAGGGTAGAGCTCAGAATTAAAAGGAATCTCTCCAACACAGATACTAGTTGCTTATAAGGTTACAAGTATCATTTCAGGGTTTCTGATGGAACATTTAAATGTATTGTGAAGTGAAACTACAGGAATATTCCAAGGAATGAAGTATAAGCACAAACATGCATCATCAGTAGAGTGCTTCTGGGTAGGTAATGTCTTCCTCGGGAGAATTTGAGCACGCAAACTATTAGGGAGAGAGATTTTAATGGAAAGTAGAGCCATGTGAGGAGGAAGAAGAGATTGTGAATGATCACATGTGTATGTAGACTTACTTAGCTGTAACATGTCAAGCAAGTGTTTTGGGAGTTGGATCTTTGCTTCAGAAAAACATGCTAGGCTACAGGAAGGGGCAAGTGTTGAGTCTCATTGTGATACCTGGGGAGACAGGAAGAGTGTTTGGAGCTATGAAATCCTGCACTAAATCACAAGTATTGTATGTTTTCATTGCTCTGTTACTGTTTAGGAAGTAGTGGGAAAATGCACCAATCACAGTCTGCTGCTCAGTAACAATACGTATTCCTTTACTGTCTAATGCTGATGAACTATGGTGGTACTGGCCAACACCTGCTTATATGTGTGCCATGCTGCAGTGAAACTATTGGGATTTTCATTTTTTTTCCCTGTTCAGATCAGCCCACTGAGACCACAGAGACCAAAAAGCCAGGTCCTAAACGTCATGTCAAGCGAAAGGCGCTTCTCCGTCTCCCCTTCACCTTCCAGCTCCCAAGTGACACCACCTCCCATAACCCCACGGACGAAACTCTCTTTCAGCATACAGTCCAGTAAGTATTTAATTACATTTTATTTTCCTAGAATATTTTCTTGCCGAATAACAGCCCTTGGGGAGTTGTATTTCCTGAGCATCACATTGAGCATCACACTGGGGCTGAGTTCTTACAGTTACTCTTTCTGCCATCACCATGGAATGTGGCACACAGGAGCAAGGACAGCTTAGCTCTTAACCTCCTCTTCCTTGCATTTGCTGCCAAGAAAAGCATTTGAAAGCATTTGAAGCATTGTTTAAGCATTTGAAAAAAGCAAAACGATTGCATTGGAAACGTTTCATTTTCAAATAATAACTAAAAATTACTTATGCGTTTAATAATTGTCAGAAATCAGTGTTGAACTCCATTCTGTATTGGATTTTTGATATTTTACAGCATAAAATCAGAAAAATAGCCTTCTGACGTAATCATACCCTTAAGGAGCATTTATTTACTACGTAGTAAGTACAAGCCAAAGGAAATAAAGGTCTTTTCCAATGTTTGGGTTTTTTTGGCGTTGACATCTATCACTTAGGCTTTCTGTAAAAGATAACACGTTTGCTTCCACACTCAGGAAACCCTGTGGCAAATCTGAGTGTAATGGAACACCTATTTCTTTTATAGTGTTGTTCTCCAAAAACTGAGTCTCAGAGTTTTCTTTTGCTGGCATGTGCAAAAGGAATTATCTTCTTGATATGTGTACCCAAATCCTAATAAAACGGGCAAGAGTATTAGCAAAGAGGCGAATAGATGAGGAGAAGGAAAAGGTTCTTGTCTGATGAAGGTCATTTTATCTTGCTTACTTTTTTGATTCTTAAATCCTTTTCTCTTAAATAAGAAGTGTTTGGGGAAGTTCTTGTTGCCAATTGCAGATAGATGCCCTGTGAGCAGGAACGTGTTTGTTCTACACATCTTTAGCAGCAGAATTGCCCTCTAAATGGCACCTGGCTTTGCTTAAATGCTTTGAATCTGTTGGATACAAAGATATTGTGAAAGAGGGGTAAACACATGGAAGTGAATACAATCTTTGCTTAGCCAAACACCCCAAGCAGCTGTTTTAATAATTCTCCTTTCTATACATTATTGATAGCTGAAAACTATCAGTAAACTAAAAACTGGAAATGCAGAGAATTAAAGAGCATATATTCCTGCAAAAAAATATATTCTTTGGATGAGATTGTTTCTTTTTATGCATAATTTATTAAAGCCAACTTAACCTCTTTTTTAAAAAGTATCTGAAACTTTTGTGTGTGACTGAGAATATTTACATCTGTTTGCTCGAGTTTTAGATGCATTATATAAAATAAGTTCAGTTACTGCAAAATACACGAGACTTGTCCATAATTGCCTGAGAGGTTACACTGATGAAATTCTGGAATTTGGAGGATAAAAAAGTTACTCGGGTGCACAAATTGGCTAAAAGCAGTTAATGGGATGCTAAGTAATATTGCTTGCTTGTTAGCAGGCAGTTTAGGAGAATGGAGTGTAAAATTTGGTCATTAGGTTAAGATGAGAAGAAGTCATCCAGCTGATCTCCTGCCAGCTCAGAGAGATTCTCAGTGGCACATGTCCAGTAAAGAATAAATATTCAGACCATAGCTGTCTGATGAAATGCCTCGAATAATGAGAGCAAAACAGAAATGATGGGTAAGAACTTGTAGAGAGAGAATTAACAGATTCTGAGCCAATGGATCCTCTTAGAGCTTAACAGTGAAAACTACTGGAGTTTGTGTTCAGCGTTTTTTTTCTGCAGTGAGCTGGGTGACTTCTGGATTTCATTAAACTGCATGAGACGTTAGCTACAGGCCTACTCAGGTCGTGTGGAGCATTGCAGGCCTTTCTGCAGGGTCACCTGCAGGCGTTGCTTCCTCTGCAGCTTAGGAAAGCATTGCTCATGTGTCTTTCTATGGGTCTTCCTAGTGGAAGACATCTGGAAGAGTATTTAGCCCTGTGAAGGAAATGGTTGGCCTAGCATCTAACAAAATTAATCTTCTTGGTAGCACCTATTAGTCTTCATGCAGTGGTTGAGATGAAGTTAGCAGACGCTGTAGTGTTGTGTGAGATTCCAAGATGAAGTATTCAGAGCAGTTAAATCTGGCTACTAATAGAATGGAAGAGTGAATTTCTGATGTCTGTCTATGGGTAATAGCATGTGGTTGTGCTGATTTTCTGTTTCCACCCAGGGAGACCTAGAAACATGACTTGTTTACAATACATGCCCAAGGAAGGTTTCCCTCTGTGAAGCAGAATGTGAGGTTCTGGTGAAGTTACAACTCTAAAGAAAATGTCATTTTTGAAACGTCTCCCTGTGCTATCCTAAAATGCATGGGAAAAAAAAAAAGCACAAAAAAGAAGTATGTGTATACATATATACATATATACATACATGTGGAGTTGTAGATGAGATATAGCGTAGTCAAGGAGCCTTTTTTTCTGTAAGGTTTATGCCCTTAAAAGTCTGTGATCTGACACACAGCATGGCTGGGAAGTGCATACGGAATGACAGGGAAGTTCATTGTCAGCATTAATATGTGTTACAAATAGGCAGTGTTGTTATACAGTTCTGTTCTCATGATGCGAGCTAGTCGAAGCAGTCTGATGGATGTACATAAAAGGAAGTGTTATTAATACCGGAATGGTTGAGGAGTGGAGATATCCTCTGTGTAGGAAAGGAAGGATGAAAAACAAAAGCAACAGAAAAAGAGATGAGAAATTTAGGTCCTGGAGGACAAACAACACTGTTCAGCCTGACGCAGGAGAAACCTCTGCAAGTTTGAAATCCCAGGATGGAAAATGTTCTTGTTCCTGATGTAGTGAAAGTTTGAGTGAAAGGAAGGACGAAAATTACAGTTTTCAGTGACAAATCAATACAGCCTTACTGCTAAATTGTGTTGGTGAGGGGCCGTGTTAGAGAATAATAAAAGGGCACTTCTTATAAGATATTGATAGAAACGTTGCAATAAAAATATCTGAATAAACACGTCCTCCAGTGGCTTTACAAATCATTCCAG
The DNA here is from genome assembly GCF_002078875.1 of Numida meleagris. NCBI lineage: Eukaryota > Metazoa > Chordata > Aves > Galliformes > Numididae > Numida > Numida meleagris. The sequence continues at coordinate 2,309,831 of NC_034413.1, read as the reverse complement.
TAAAGTAAAAATAATATTTTTTCATTCCTTAAATGAAAACACTTGCCCTAATTGATCAAAAAATAAATTAAGTTTCTTATCTTGGAGAGCTCGCAGTGGGTTTTGCCTGCGTTCAAATGACTGAATTACCCTGGAATACGCCGTGGGTGGATTTCTACACAGAAACATATGTATCACTCAGGCTTCAATAAACTTTATCATCCCTCAGGCTGCTCCCCTTTACAGCACGTACCTGCTAGGATTTATCTGCTATGAAAAGGGAGTTTTCTACCCAGCAAACAGTACTAATAAATGTTTTGTACCTTTTCTTGCGTGAGTTTATTTACTCAACAACTAATGACTCCTCATTTATTATAGTTACCTGGAGTTCGAATTTTTTTTTGAGAGAGATGTAGTTAATTATAGGCTTTCATTTGTGCATTTTATTAACAAGAAGCTTTTATTTTACCGTTGGAAAGTAAATAAAGCTTAGCTCAATTATTCCTTCACTGTACTTAGCAAAACTTCTTTTGTTTATTAAAATACAATGTGTAAGTGCAGAGCTTACCGCTGAGAAAGTGATATCTGCCAAGTTATGTATATTTTGGTGTGACACCTGAATGGAAAACTGCTGTCATTTTCTGTTAAAAAGAGAGAATTGTTCAAGTATTTTGAGTGTACCTAAAACTCAGCCCAACCTGACTCCACAGTGCATACGTACCCCTGATAGGGCACTTGTTCACTTGTTCTTTTTTTCCTTTAAAATCCCTCATTTCATGAACTGAAGACAATTATAGAGGCAGTGAAGAGCAGATGAAGATACTGCCTGTGCTGTATTACCTTAGAATCCTTAGAGTTGGAAGGGACCTTGGAAGGCCAACTAGTCCAACTCCCTGCAATGAGCAGGGACACTCACAGCTCCATCAGGTTACCCAGGGCCTGATCCAGCCTGGCCTTGAAAGTCTCCAGGGACGGGGCATCCACCACATCGTTATCCTTTATCAGTGCTATAAGAATAGACATAGTCTGGATCTTTGGATTCTGTTCAGTTATTGAGAAGTTAACCAAATGGTGATTTTTGCAGATCTGGAGCTGAATGGCATGTCTAGCGCCGACCTGGCAGACATCCCTCCTCCTCTGCCTCTCAAAGGAAGCATGGCTGACTATGGGAACCTCATGGAAAGTCAAGACTTGATCAGCCCGACAACATCCCCCCCTGCCCATCAAAGGGTGAGTCACAGAGACAATGACCATTTTCTGCCATTTTCTTTGCTTTGTTACTTTTAATTGCGCGCAAGGTGTGACTCTGCAAGTGGACATCAGCAGAGCCAAAGATTTCTGCAGCTGCAAAGAGGTGTCTGGAGTAGGAAGGAGCAACGTCGCTCATTGGGGCTGACTTGAAGCGACGCTGGGTTCATTCTGGTGGAGAAGATTCAGCAAAACGTCCTTAGATATGTTGGTAAGGGAGCTTAAACTGACAGGATATAGTCTCAGCGGCAAATTAGTTTTCATAGCCTTTCAATCCTGTCTCAGAGAAGGAAATAAAATATGTACCTGACATCTTTCCCTTTTGGAGTTCTGTTTTGTCAGCATTCAATTGCCACTTGTTTCCTAGAGGCAAACATGCACGCTCCCTTTGAGGAGAGAGCTTAGAAACGTTCTTCATCGTGAACATGGTTCTCAGCTTTCTGAACAAAATACTCTTCTTCAGCGTAGTTTTCCTGCATCCTGGAAGCTTTTAAAAACAATCCAGTCTTTTTTAAGCTGCACTTTTGAGAAGGGCTCATTATTTTCTTTCTGAAGAAGGAAGCATGTTTAAAGAGCTGTTCTTCTCTTGGATTTTGAAATGGATAACTTTGGCCAAGCTGTTATTTTGTGCAAAAATTCTCAGTGGTAATAATTCATTTTTGTTTGTAGAGGTGTCTTTGAGGATTTCTCTGAAGTTCATCATTTGTTTGAATAATTTGCTTTGCAGAAAGCGTTTTTGTTAGGGAAACCATTTTTAATCTCAACAGGAAATAAAGCCAGGCAGGAATTTAGCTTTAAATCTGTGGAAATTCGTTCTGTTTAACAGAAAGCATCACAGTGCATAACAGTGCACAAGTCTGGCTTTTTCCATGTTTGCAACTGTAACTGTGTACTAGCAGGAATTTAGTATTTTCAGGCTAAATGGAGAAAAAAAAAGGTATAGAAGTAACTTCAGGGATATGAGCAGTGTTACGGTGTTTTACTCATAGCCATCTATTGCTGTCTTCTCTTGTGTAGTTCATCTGCATGGCTGGATGGTTTCTGTGAACATTTCCACTGTTTGTTTGCTTTTTTTTAATGAACCCCTTTTCTCTATTTTGCATCAAAATGTGCCAAGCTCTCCTGCCCATTTCACTGGCTTCTCTCTCGGGGGCCAGCTATTGCTTAACCTGGATACAGACCTCTAAGTGGAAAATTACAGAACGTACAGGAGGATTTTTGTCTAAGGAATCAATCTTCATGAAGAAACTTGAGAAATTCAAATTAGGTTTTGAATTGGTTAAACTTCTTGCTTTATGAGCTTCGGAGTAGTACGTTCATTTTGTAGGATGTACCGATAGGTTTCAGGTCATGGCAGTAGCTCAAGATTGTAAACTTCAGTTCAATTCTCAGTTGGAAAGATGATACAGTGAGATGATAAAATATGCATTGGGAGTAAAATCCCAGGGGCTGAGTTCTTTTCCTTTCCTTGCAAGGCTATTTGAAAGGGTTTTTGTGGAGCAGAGAAATGCTGTATATTTACTGTACTGTTTGCAGATGCCATTCTGTTGTGCTGCTTGGAGCCCAGGTCTGAGGAAGATGCGGTTTCTAGCTTTGCTCTCACTGGTGTCACACAAGATTTCCACATCATTAGACAGAACATCATAAAAATAGTTTTGATATTCTCTCCTTGTGTGTTGTTTTTTTTTTGCAAAGTCTTATTTAGGTCTTTTTTTTCCCTTTTGAGTCTTCACTGCTCACGCTCCTTTCATATTTTTTTCCATATTCTTTCTTATCCTAGAAATAGTCCCCACTGTTTAACAGAGTGTTGGAGGAGCTCTGGATTTGAGCATCCTTAGAAATCTAATCAAATGAAGGTGGTATCTCCTTAGACAACTGTCCAAAATTTTCCTCAGCATCTGTGTTTTTATAAACTTTCCAAGACGAGATAATACAGTTTCAAAGTCTGGAAAATGAATCTAAAGCAGATTTGTCACAAAGCCACAGGTAGGTAATAGCATTAGAATTAATTTCAGAAAGGGTTTCCAGGTTTATATTACTCTGCACATTTATTTCATCAAGCTTATAGGACAGAAGCTATAAAAGAGCATGAAGAAAACGAGGAGTGCTGGACTTGAAAGACCAGATGAGTAAATTCTTATAACTGCTGTGATTAAGTCCCACTGGGCAGTTCTCAATGCCTTGTGTTTCAGGGGTCAATAACTACATACTTCATAACTTTATGATTCTCTGCCCAGTCAACTGATGATCTTTTAAACTAGACTCATTTTTTATCAGTGCAGAAAAATTAGTAAAAAAAATGCGATAGATAAGATTATATCAGTAGCATTTGAATTGGATTTCTTTCTTTGCATAAGAAATTATTACGCAGTTTGCTGTAGATGCTTTGAGTCCATTAGGAAAAACAAAAAAGGCACTTTAGTGATCTGAAATGTGCAGTGATAAATGCATAAAGAAGTACTTAAAACTGCAGGCAAGAGTGTCACTTAGTGCCTGAGATTGTAATCTTAGATTATTTGGAGTCTACTCTTAGCTTAGTCTATTTAAGTCTTTTATCCCAGTAATCATCTAATTATAATTATCAGATTGTCCTCTTATTCATTGTTAACTATGATACCCCTATATACATTTTCTTGCACTGTATGATTTGTTCTGCTAAAAATGTTCTTAATAATATATGGGAACATAAAAAAGAAGCCTGCAACTCCTGCAAGGATTATTATTACATCAAGGGATTCCTTTAGGCACTTCTCATTCTTTATGGGTTCATCCATACACTTGCATATAAATCAGCTGCCTACTTAGTATTCACAGCAAAAAGGGAAACTCAAAGAAAATAGACAAAGCAGAGCTTACATTTGTCATACCAGCTGTTACACATACTGAGCATCAGCTGGTGGTTTGGATGAGATGACCTCCATCAGTCCAGCGGTAGATGGAGGACATGGTGAGGAGGGGGTACCAAAGGCTGAAGCGGTGTGTGCAGTGGGAACCCAAACAGGCTCGTGGGGCTGACAGGGACAACGCTTGGTTTGACTCATTGGAATCCATGGGCAGCATTCAGACTGGGGTGTGTTTCACTCCTGGATTGGTTATAATGGAAATGTTTGCACAGAGGTATAAATCCAGAGAGTTGTTGATGTTTTGCAGTGTATATTCTGCAGCGGTGATCTTCATCTTTCTCTAACATTAGCTGCAGTGAGAAAAAAGGACTTAAAAGATTTCAGCAGAAGTGCAGTGTGGACAAAGAGTTGAGACTAGAAAACCAGCTGAAACTATGAAGGCATTGGGCAGCTGGGGAGCAGTTGCTTCGCTGTTTTTAACTGTTTCTTCATTGACATGAATCCACAGGAGGTTGCCATCATGTGTCTGAGAGGTCGCCTTTCTTTCCTAAACACTTCCTCTCTTGCTTGCTTGCCCAGAGCAGCAGGGGCTGGTGGAGTCTGCAGGGGAACTCAAGTCCCACCTGAGACTCCAGAGCTCGTTAGAGGTAGGCCAGGAATTACGCCCAGGACAGCAGGAGGAGAGCTGCTTGCATTCTCCTCTGGAGAAGTTGGAAGGAGTGAAAATAACACACTCTGACCAAAGCCTTTCCATGATTTAGATTTAGAATTATAGAACCATAGAATGGCCTGGGTTAAAAAGGACCTCAAAGATCATCTCATTTCAACCCCCCTGCTGAGTGCAGGGTCGCCAACCACTAGACCAGGCTGCCCAGAGCCACATCCAGCCTGGCCTTGAATGCCTCTAGGGACGGGGCATCCACAACTTCCTTGGGCAACCTGAATTTAGATTAGATCTTAAGAATAAATGTTTACTCTGAGGTGTGGTAAAGCACTGGGACGGGTTGTTCGGAGAAGCTATGGATTCCTCATCTTTGGCAGAGCTGAAGGCCATGCTAGATGGGGCTTTGGGTGACTTGGTCTGTAGTGTGTGGCCCTTTGCAGGCGTTGAAACTGGGTGATCATTAAGGTCCCTTCCAACTCAAGCCATTCTGTGATTCTATGGTCACAGAATCATAGAATGAATCACAGAGTCACAGAATGGCTTGGAAGGGACCTCAAAACCCAGCCAGTCCCAACAACTACATCAGGCTGCCCCTCCATCCAGCCTGGCCCCAGGGATGGGGCACCCACACTTCTCTGGGCAACCTGTACCAGGGCCTCACTGCCTTCTGAGTAAAGAATTTCTCCCTAACATTTAATTTAAGTCTCCTCTCTTTTAGTTTAAGACCGTTCTCAATTGTTCTGTTACTGTCAGGTCATGATGGATAGATGATGATGCATAGAAGTATATCAAACTATACCCAAGTATACCCAAAATTTATTTTCTTACAAGATAATCTTATGTGCTCACGAAAGAAGAAAAAGTCTGTTTTTGATTTGCAATCTGATGATTATTTTTGGCTGCTGGAGATGAGATCCATTTCAAGCCCATCCTCTGGTGGGATAGGCTGGAGTTTGGTGGGCTAAGCTCTTGCCAAGGCAGGAGTCACTTTTTAATAAGTCTCAAAATCAATGCAGTGCCACTGCTTGTTACAGGATTTTGAGTGAAAAATGTGTTGTTCTGCCGTCTGCCCAGCGGCACGGAGCCCGTGATGTGTCCCTAAGCAGCGCCCTTGATTTTGGTTCGGCGGCGGCCACGTCTCTGCCGTCAGCATTAGCTGGGATCAAGCTGCAGTTTTACTCGGGCCAATCGGTAGCATGTTGCTTTACAGCTCTCCCAGGGCCTAGGCCTTCACTAAGAAATACTGTTTCAGTCTGGAGCCTGAACCTAATTCTGGGGGTATTGCTCATAACTCTTGAGGTCTTTCTGTATAAGAACTAGAATAAAAAAAACAGTGCTTTTGAAAATCACGTTAGCTGGCGTGGTCTGCAATACCAATGGGCCCCACGCGCAGAGTTGTGGTTTCACAGAGTGAGGATTGCGTTCCCTGTGCTGCAACGCTGCTGCCGTGCACCAGGGCCATGGGGCCACGCTGTCCCCAGCAGAGGGGCTCCTGGCAGGGTCCTGGAGGAGCCCACATGGCTGATTGTGTTCCACGTGGCCCATTGTGAGCAACGTGCCCCAGGGAAGGGATGTTCAGTGGGTGCCAGGGCCAAGGAGGCAGCGAGCACCTCTGCAGAGGGACTCGTGGAATTGCTTTCTCCAGCACGGGTGGGTTACAGCAGTGATGCAAAGGCAAATGAAATGGCAATAGGTGAAGTATGACAGCAGAGTTTAAACAGTCATTTTACATTGTTACCTGTGGTATTTCCTACAGAAGTTTGCTCTCAGAGTCAAACAGTCAATTAACTTAAACAGTCTATAATTCAGTTTAAATTAGGGGAGTTAATGTTGATTCTCCCTCAGCTAGCACATTATTACTCTCTTAGAATGGGAGTGTTATTCCTCCAAGAGCTTACATTATGTTACTTCTCATTGCAGATGTTAAATAAGCAAGTTGCTGCTGTCAGGTGACTCAGCTCCATGCTAAATGCAACGATGTCAGCATGAAGGAACTGTTTGGAAATCAGTATTTGAAAGTGCTGGCACGGCCCCCTGTTGCCTATTTACATCTTGTTTGTGCTGCTTATGGCCCAATTAGGTCTCTTATTCCTTCGAAGTAAAGCGTCTTTGGTTGCATCTCATAGCTCATCATAGTGATGACCATTTGATTTCAATGACAAAGAGTTAGGCAGGAAGCAATCCCTTTCACAGCGTTGCAAGGACTCAAATCTTGTTTGTTGGTTTTATAAGAGTATTTTCTGTTTGAAAAAAACCACATTCCTGTATCTTACTTTGCTTCTTCACAGTATAAATATGTATATATATATATACCTATTTTCATCTTCTTTAATTGATTCTTACGGCATTCTGGACATGTAGTATAACATGCTCTGTTTCTGGAGAACGGAGACAAATGTTTTTAAACCCGATCCTTCTCTGTAACTGGAAGAAAAAGCAAACAAATGGGAGCAATTCCGTGTTGGAAGCAGAAGGAACAGCTTGTTTCTGTGTTGCAGATGTGCCTTTTACATAAGGTTTCTGTTTCCCCTGAGGTACACGTGAGCCAAGGAGTCTGACCGAAATAGGTTTGAACGTGAGCTAGCAGTCTCTGTCACTGTCAGAAAGTAAAGGCGTGCTTTAGGAAGGGGAGGGTTCACAATTAACAGCTGAAGTGTAAATGTGAGCTCTGCACAGCAGTTCTTAATTAAATGTGAAATCAAGGGAAACTTTATTTTGTGTCTCAAAGTTTCTAGGCGGAAACGTGGCAGAATGAGCTTCACGAGGCAAATAATGATTTTCTAAGTTCTATGTTAATGGTAGAGGGAAAATGTGCTGATATTTATGGCTGCAGTGGGTAAAAGGAAGCATCTATTGGCACTTGGAGTGTACCAATTCCACACTGGCAAGTTTTGTCGTGCTAATTTCTGAAAATGTTGCCCTGATGAGCATTACATGTCCTACTTAATATATTCCTTGGTAGCTTATAATATAAATGAACATGTGCTAAATTTATCCTACTTTCTAATGGAAATTGTAAATTCAATTATAATAATTATCTACCTATCTCTGTTATTTCTTTCTGCCTAATTTGCTTGCAGAATCTAAGCTCTTGTAGACTTTGTGCTTGTTATTTATAGCATATATGTTTAGCTTACTCTCATTGTATTTGCTTTCTATGTATTCTTCAGAAGCAGGTTCTCAGGGATAATTTGATTGTTCTGTGATCAATAAGAACTCATTTGTTTGAGAAATGCCCGTGATCTAATTGAATTGAGAATTATTGCCAATATACTCTTAGTTAAATTCAAAATGGATTCTCACAAATGATGCTATCAGCAAAGTTAGTTCTTTCTGGTGATAAATAAGAAAGTAAAAAAGAGGGCTGAAGATATTTGTATGTTTTGTGATATATTTTAGAGGGGCATCTGGTTTATTTGGTTCTGAAATTACTGTCTTCTCTGCAGGGAGTTCTTGCATGTTGCGTGCTGATGTTTTGCAGACGATCAGTATTGGCATGCAGCTTGCTCAGAACCAGTGCCCGCATGCATGGTTCCAACAGAGCACTTCTTTAAGGATTTTGAAATGTGCAGATCACAATTAAATGTATGAGGCTAAATAGCATGAACAGTCAGACTCAAAAAGAGCATCTCAGTAGGAGTTAGCTTCTTAACATACCGGATTATGAAGAATATTTGTTCAGGTAGAGGAAACATTTCATGGTCTGACCATGGTGAGACCAGCAAAGAGCAAAAAGAGTTCAGTATTTCCTTTATTGAAATAAAATTCTTATTTTGTCTGATTTTCATGTTAGTCTGTTTACTTGCGTTTCCGTCTCAGAGAGCACTGTGCCCTCTCCTCACTGCAAGTCAGAAGTAAATTGTGTATGTCTTCGAGTCTGCTCTTCAAAACCCTTACTCAGCAGGGCTTTCCTTCGCTGCACCGTGCCCTTTTGAGGCTCAGACCTTCTTTTAATAATCTGGTTGTTTCTTCAAAAGAGAGAGTGTCAACTTTAGCTGGACTGTGAATTTTAAAGTCTTCGTTGCCAAATGGATAAATTCCTGTCTTTGTTGGTGGGTAGGAGGCTTCCCTTCATCGACAGGGCACCTAAACGAGCAGATTCTTCTGTTGTTTTTATCCTTTGGGACAGCACGTGCAACGTGCCAGGTAGCAGGTGACATGCAGAGAGCATCTTGCTCTTGGTCATGATTTCATCATTCAGTAACAGATGGAAGTGGATTGCTTTCTCTGCTGATGAGTGAGCATTTTGTATTCAGGGGTGAAGGTGAGAGCATGCACCCTGTTGCATTGGCTGTGCTGCTGCTGTAGAGGCCCCAGAAATAGAGAGAAAGACAGTCTGCATGTCGATGTGCTCTGTGCCTGCACCCTGATGTGCTCCGTGCTGCTCTTGTGGGCAGTGGCAACAGGGAAGGAAAGAGTTTGGGCACGATTGCCCTACAGCAGTTCATGATCCCTGTTTGACAGAAGAATAAGGAGAACTGCAAAAAAAACTGGAAAACATTTCCTTTCTGTTAGGATATGGGAAAAATATTCCAACAAAAGTCCAGTTGTCTTGGCTGCCAGTATGCAGTCTTCTTTCTATTTAGCCTATAACTATCTGGCAGTAGCTCTTGATTTGTAACTTCATGCTGTCTCATAAGATGACTTTGAAGAGGGCATTCATTTACCTTAAAGATACTTCTTTCCTTTCTCTTTGCACTTTTGTGACGACTCGCAGTCAGTACAGGGCAGGAGCATTGTGAGACTCTCTGTGCTTATTCTGCCTCACTGCAGAGAAAAGACAGAGATGTCCTGGCATCACCTGGGATAGCAGCTCTGGGTATCTTCTGAAGGAACGAGCCCTTTTCTTGTGCACTTTGACATGGCTTATCCATTGCTCGTACACCAGTTTCTTCCTGTGAGTTGGGTATCATCAACTATTTTGCCCAAGACATTAAATGCAGTTGAAATAGGAGTGTGAAAGCCTGTGAGCAAATTGCAACGTTCTCAAGCTTTTTCTGAAAAAAGATTTTTTCTTGTCATCTATGTAACCGAATTTTATGAAAAAAGTCTTAATTTCCATAAAGTTTTATTCTTATTTGTTCGATTAGTCGGTGAGTCTTACTGAGGGTGCCCTTGTTCTGTTGTATAATATATGAAGTGATTTTAAATATGTTTGTATTTGAACGGTCTGGTTTTCTATTTTGAACACTTTAAATATGACGATGCAATAGCAAATTGCAAATTACTTGTCTGTTTAAATGAGATGTTTTTAAGAATGAGTTGGGTTCTAAATGTGTAAAAATAATGGAAAAATAATGAAGCTGTTTCTTCACCATAACTTGTAAGCTCTGTGGTGCATAGGGGCCGAGGACAATCAAGGCAGACCAAGAAATCAATATTCTATCATGATATTAAGTGGGGATTTATAAACTTCTGCAATGCTTTCAAGAGATTTTTCCTGAAATACTGAGCTAATTAATCATGAACCCTTGAGAGATTTTTCATTGTCAAAAGTAAAAGGTAGATTTTAAGCTAATGGCCAAACACATTCGGTATTCATAGCAGCAAGTTCTGAGAAGTTTTCACAAAATCAGAGGGTCGCAGATTTACACACACAGTTTTGTATGAACCAAGAAACGTCTCTGAAATCTGCTGGTTGATAATGTGGTCTGTTCAAAATTGTTTTCTTCCAGCACCTGCCACCTCCGCTGCCCAGCAAGACCCCCCCGCCTCCGCCTCCAAAGACAACTCGGAAGCAGACATCTGTCGACTCGGGGATTGTCCAGTGAAGAAAGTAGCATTTTTTCCAAAGATAAAGCTGTAACAATTCATTTCCCTAAGTATTTTAAGGTATATAACGTTTACCTCGTTCAGGCATGCGGTATCTAACGTTTAGTGCAATGACTCTCACTCGGTAAGAATCTGCTTCTAGCAGTGTTTCGGAAGCACCACTACATTAACCCCCTTCCTGGGGAAATTTCCTCCCGTAACTTGAAAGGAATCTGCATTTCTACTTGAGCCCAGGAGGCATTCAGCAACTGACAGCACCCTCTTCCTAAACCTCCCTTGTTCTTATTCTGCATAACTTCAGGCACGCAGGTAGCTGTGGAGATTAAGGTAGGAGTTGAATATTTTGTACCTAAGGCATTTAGGTAGCCGTGGAGTTTTAAATGAACTGAGTATTTTGTACCTAATCTCAGTGTATATAGGAATCAGTGACAATATTCACAGTGAATTTAATGCACGTTGGATTAGGCTTTGTGATAATGAGAAGCTGCGGTAGGATTTCCCCGAATAACAGTTATCTCCAGGCCCTGAAATCAGACACAGCTTATTTGTGTCATATGTCTTCTCTTCACTTCTTTCGTGTTATAAATAAGCCGAGAGCTGATGGCCTTTTTAAATCCAGTCGTTTACATTTTCATTCAGTTGGCTGTTCTTTGTATTATCAGCTGGTAAACCAAGACAGCCTCTTAGCCATGGATGGGCACGAGCACATAGGAAAAGAAACAAAATACACAGATAGATTCGTGGTCATTCTAAACCTCAGTACAAGAATGAGAAGGGCTTGTTTTTTTTCATTTGAATGTGTAATATTTCATGTGGATTAGGATGAACTGGATGGAATCACTTTGTCCTTGTGCCATCATTCTGTACAGAATGTGTATATATGATGGTTTTTAGAATGTTTTAATTTTTATGCTGCCTGCTTTTCATGTAATAATGAATTAATGTACCTACAAAAAATGCCTTACATATTTTTAATTTCTTAATTGCTGAAAGTGTAAAAAAAAAATGCTAATTTTTTTCCAGTTATTGGCCTCTGAAACATATTGGACAATGATGGGGAGGGGTGTTGGGAGGGAAGAAGGAAACTAACTTTATACTCTAGCGTTTTTTTTATTGTCATCACACTTTTGTTTTTTACTATCTACAATCTTTATACTCTTACAGTAGATTGTTTTTAAATATACCACTGACTCAGAAAAATAAAATACTATTTTAAAAATTTGTCTTAAGATAATGAATGCATTTCCTTGGTGCTTTCCATTCTTCCTGCAGAATTTTACTATTGTGCTCGGTGCAGGGCTACTTAAATGCTACCTTCTGGTTTTTTTGTAGGTTAACAGGCAGAAGCATGCTTTACACAGCAGCAAAACAATGATGTTGTAAAGGCAGAATGGTTGTGCTTTCATAAAGAGTGGCTCAAATAGTTAATTATGTACTCATAATTTTGCTTGTAAACATCATGGAACTTTGGGTCAAACAAACACGTTTCTTGCAACGAGAGAGCTATCAGAATTTACTGCTGCAGATTGTACTACACTTTCCTACTTGTTTTGGTGCTGGTATAATCTCCTTTCAAGAGAAACAAACTGAGAAGGATTCTTGCTGTCGATGATCAATGGTGTACTACAACATTAATTCTGTAAGTCATTAATTTAATTGAAAATTGCTTTAAATGCTGATATTGTTACTGTGCTGAAGACTGTGTTGGGATGCTGGTGAGTTTTCCTCTTTTCTGTTCCACTTACATCCTGAAGTCAGCAAGAGATTTTTCGCATGGACCTTTAATTGGATGGTTATGAGCTGTGTTTCTGATGATGTGTTTTCACACATCTTTAACAAATTCCTGTGCTCATGCAACTGTTATAGTTTGGCCCCGCAGCACTTCTCGAACACGAACTGCAGTTTTAAATTGGTCTTGTACACGAACTTTAGATCTCGTACGTATCTATGTTTTACAAATATACAAGCTGAGATTAGGGGGTTGAAAATCAGACTCTCAGATTCACTTTCAGGCCCAAATTGTTACCATTTTTTTAATCTAACAGCTTCTAGGCTTCTACTCGTATAAAACCCAGCCAGAACGAATCATTACCCTCCTCAAAGTGTTGTAAAAACGCACTTCAGCAAATCCAGAAACTAATTCAGTTACAGTCTCTAAGCAATGAACAATCCTGCGAAGGCTGTTATTTTTCCTACAGTATATTGTCTTCCTTTATACTCCAGTGGTGTTACAGCAGAACATCCAAATGCAGCATGAATTTCTTGTGACACTGCAGCAAAGCTCAGCTCGTGTAGAAGAGCTCAATATGAGAAAATACAGGAAAATAAGATTATGTAATTTTACCCAAAGTATTTTTTCTCCTGCTCTCTTTGCCATACTCACGTATTCATGTATTCACAGGATTTGAGGTGTGTTTGTCCAAGGAACTGCCTAAGGTTGGTTGCAGTCGTGGTGAGGACAGGAGGTGTCAAGTTTCTAAGTAATTGGAGAAAACAGATTTTAATGGCCAGTGGTTTTTCCTTCTTGAAAGTTGACCTGTAGTTACTTACTGAAAGTTAACTTACAGTCCCTTAATAACACTGGGAAGCCTCTAATTCTCATTCTCTAATTCTTAGCTTATGACTGAGAGGATAATTTCTACAGGCGTATGTGTCAATTCTCATCAGTCCCATGCAGTACCACAAAAGCTTTGCTGGGAGGCAGTTGTTTGTTTTTTAATCAAATTTATTTTCAGCGGGAAGCTCAGTGCAAAGGTCAGTTCTTAAGCCACTTTCTCTAATTGACATTTTTGATTCCTGAAGATGTCTCTGGTGATACCACAAATTTCTTACTGCAAAATGTCCTTAAATTCGGTTTTGTCTTAATGTCTTATTCTTCACTGTTGATATCTGTGGTATGTGTCTTTGTTTGCAGAGAAAAGTGATGGAAAGTGAATATGGGTAAATAAGACTAAAGATTGTCCTTCTTCTCTTCCTGAAGGTATCAAGTTGGATAGCTCATGTTGGGGAGGAGCAGGATTGTCTCCAAACCTGAGTCAGGTGTTGTTTCTCTGTTACACATTTGTGTGAATGTGTATGTGTGCATATGTACATACACACACGTATGTCCAAACACACATTTTTTTTATTGTAAAATGGCTTACTTCATAGACTAGTTGAGGTGTCCAACTTCTCACTTCCAGACATGTCTCCTGTTAGTTGCTGTGACCTTCCTGGGGACCATCCCATGCAAGAAGCCAATGTAATGTTGATGCCAGTTGTCCCATGAAGGGTGCTTGCAATGACTTCTTCTTAGTAAGGTTCCTTTGGCTAAACTGTTGCTCCTCGTATGGATATTGGACATAAACAGGTGAAGTAAGCAAAGTAATTTCTTGGGTAGGTTACAGCTTGTTTTAAATGTAAGTGTACATAGACTAGTTTTGGTATCTAACAGGAGTCATCCTATTTGTTCGATCTGGGAATTGCCATACTGCATTCGACTTTGGAATATCTTTTGGAGCCGTTTTGAAAAAGTATTTTATCCTCAATCTGAAGGCAGAGGAAGGTGCAGCAGAAATGTTTTTTTCCAGATCTGTGATGTTAGGCGTGTGCCTGCAGTGTGTCAGAGATGAGGGTGATGGTGGATGCAGTCTTTGTGTCCAGCTGTTGGCAGCATGTGCTGCAGGGCTGCAGGCTGCCCTTTCCCCTGCTGCCTTTCAGCTGCATTGCCCTGTCCAGCTTCTCAATGCCTCCCCATCATGAGTCTCTTGGTTAAGTTGTGTGTACTCTTGCAATAAAAAATGTGTGATATTTTTAAGTAAATGCAGAACATCTTTCTGGCTGTTTGCTTACTGTTAATGTGTCCTTTGAGATACTGCATTGATAAATTACCTGCATTTTGCTCAACTTATTTAAATTCAGTGAAAAGCACTCACTTACATGCAGGCTCAGCCATGAAAGTCACCACACTTCAGCCCCGCTCACCTCTCTGCTGTGATTGCTCACCACCCTCCGCACAAACCAAATAAGGCATTTTTCAATTTTTCCACCCTGCTTTGTGATGAAGCAATAAATTGTAGTACATGCAGTATATGTCTGTGCAAAAAGGGCTAAGTACGTGCAGGTGTGAGGTGGAACACCAAAACGCTCAGGGTTTTCCTGTATCTCTGGCTTTCAGCATTAATGCGGTTATGGGAACTGTGAGGTCGAGCTACTCCGATATTTCAATTTCCTTTCATTCTGCTTTTGTACTTTTCACGGATGTAAACTGAATTTCAGGCTTGCAATTGCCCTATTCTTGGTGATGCAGAGATGCGTGGCTTGGTATAAATACTTGTTTCTTGTATGGGAACTGACCAGCTGCTGACAGGGGGGCTATTTGTAGGGTTTGTAATTTCCCCTGGTTTTGTCATATGTATTCTGCCGACAAGAATAATTACTGTAAATTAGGTTTCTCTATCAAACAACAGATTCATTTATTTATTTATTTCCAGTCTGACAGTACCGTATTCTAACAATCTAATGCAAAGTTGCTGAATCATATAGCTAATTTCACATTGGAACGAGCTGGTTTTGAACCAGTGCATTGCGAGGACGCATGCTGACGCCCCTGTGTGATTGGGGGCTCTGCTCGGCCCCATTTTGCATTGAGCCTTCACGCCATCCTGGTGCAGCTACGTGGTGATGGATGGTTTTCAAAATCCAAGCTGACCATCCAAGATTTATTGCCACCCAAACTCCCAGTCTGCCATCCCAGACTTGCAGAGATTTTATGGGTGGTGAAACGTTGCTATTTTGGGTTGAATCCGTGTTGTTTGGGCCACTCACTCAGTTTTTCACTTCACAGTTTGGCACTTACATTGTTGAACTTAAATATTTGCTGCCCAAACTGTATTGCAGAGCTGCGGAACAGAAATGGAGGGATGTTGAGCATAGCATATTAATGTTTCAGACTCAGTGGTGAAGCTTCACTTTCCTTACCAACAGGTTACTTTTCATTTGCATAATTTGCTAATTATTTTTATGAGCTTCCTCTGAGTTGGAGCCCGGGGCGGATTTCAATAAGCCGCCCATATCAGCACTTTTTCCAGACCTTTAGCCTCCTTGATGGACACTATTTCATGGAGTCATAGGATGGCTTGGGTTGGAAGGGATCTCAAAGATCACCCAGTTCCAACCCAGCCGCAGGCAAGGCTGCCAACCACTAAATCAGGCACTGGCTCAGGCTGCCCAGGGCCCCATCCAGCCTGGCCTTGATGTTTCCATGAGGTTTTTCAGGTGTTTTTTCTTCTTCAAGTGCAAGAAACTCAAATTGTGTTGGAATTCTCTTTTTCGAATGAGTCTTATCGAATGCCTCTGAAAAAGCTTTGGGGGCAGCAGCTGCTTGGTCTCCAAAGGTCATGAGTATCCCCTGAGCCTCACCTGTCACGGCTGAAGTGCCTTTGCCATGAGCAGCGCCCGGTTCCTCGCATTGCGCCATATAGCAAAGCTCGGGGCCTCTGACTGCACTCGTAATTAATTATATCACCCAGAATAAGCATCATCACTCTCATACACATTTCCAGACCAGGAGGTCTGGCTGCTTAACAGATGCTTGAAAAGATGCTTGTTGTGCTATTATTGAGAGCTGTGGCCTCCTGCCAGTTTCCATCAGAGGGAAACAGAGGGCGTCATCGGCGTTTGAGGGAGCCTTTCACAGAGGGAGAGCACAGACAAAATCAAATGTGACACTGTTTTCCTATAGATAAGGCATTTCTGTGCGTGCTCCTGTTGTTTGCTGCTCTTCCAAGTTCTGTGTTTATTCTCTGTGTTGATTTTCCTATGGCTGTGCTTTTGCTCCCTCAGCGCTGTAATCCCAATTTAAACCGACTTTTCTTTCTCCATCATTCCTACAAACAATGATGGATCACTGCAGCGGTGGTGGAGAACCAGGGAAAAGCAACTACGAAAACGCCTCAACTAAAAAAAAAAAAAAGTACGTAGCAGAATATTAAACAGCCTATGGAAATTAATAGGTATCCAGACACCATTTTAGAACAGTTTGACACGCACGCTGTGTTGAATCAAAAATGACTAATGTAGAAATGTAACAATTTGCAAGGTAAAGAAACCCCACCAGCCTCGGTCTCGGCAAAACACTTTTTAGATTAGCATAAATTATGCAATTTACGATGCTTATTAACATTTAATTTACCATTATGAACGTTGGTTTGGGAAGTGCGTTCTTGTGGGGAGAGAAGTCATTGCGGAATACAGAGAGTTCACTTGAGCTGTAATTACTGTTTCTCTGAAAATTACATGTATTTTCCTGAATTGTGCTCACATGCTCAGAATCTCAGAGGGAAAAAAACCCGACCTCAACCACAGATTAAAAAAATTGAGATGAAGAAATGCGTTCTTGCATGAGGTGGGAGAGCTTTCCTCTCCCTGCTAGCGTCACAAGGAGACCTGTCCTTTTTATACCTGTGTTGAGATCTGCCTGTCAGCAGTGTCTTAGTGTGCTGGCTATAAACTTCTGTCCATGAATTTATCACTCTGTACAGCTGGAAAATGTATTTGTTGGCATTGTTCTTCTCTGTAGCACGTTATGGTTAACTCATTCCTTAGAGGAAAATGACAGTAAAAAGCTAGAAATAGGTGTTTTTGGGGTTTTTTTTTTTTTTTTTTTTTTTTTAGAGATCAACCTGCGTGTTGAATTGCTGACTGTAAAGAGGTGAGCAGAGGGCTGTGCGGGGCTTGTGCCAGACTTTCCATGTCACACACAGTACCCGACACAGGCAGCCAAGAGCATTTGTGACATACAGCTGGAATTACCCACCAAAAGGCACAGAGTGCCTCTCAGATTGAGACCAAGGCACCTGGTAGGTGTCCTCGGGATGGAGAAACCGTACCCATGCGTTGTTTCTGTATCATATTATTATTACTCCTGGTATGAGAGTGAGATTGCTTTTGTGAAGAGCTGGTAGCGTTCAGGAGATGCCACAAAACCTGTGTTTGTTCAGCCTGGACTGTAGTAATGCAGGGAGATTCCCGCATGCTGGTGAGAAATTTCCTTTGAGGAGTTGTTCACTCCAGGCAACAAAATCAGTGTTAGCCTGATGGGGAGCCCAGGCAGGAGAGATCCAAGCGTAAATAGAATTTAACTCAATGTGCATGTTGGATTGTAAGGAAAAACTGAGTTCTTTGTAGTGAGCATTGGAGAAGTTTAGATGCTGGCACAGAGCCTGAGGTCATGGGACTGAGCATCGCTGGGCAAAGCCACAGCTAGAGGCATGGGGAGCTGGGGCTGTGCAGCCAGGGGAAGGCTCAGGTGAGGCCTTTCAGTGCCTAATGGGGCCTATGGGAGGGCTGGGAGGGACACTTCATCAGGGGATGTAGTGATAGGGCAGGGGGTAATGGCTTAAAGCTGAAAGAGAGGAGATTTAGATGAGATGTTAGGAAGAATTGTTCACCACAAGGGCAGTGAGGCCCTGGCACTGCTGCCCAGAGCTATGAGTGCCCCATCCCTGCCAGTGCACACGGCCATGGCTGGGCCTTGGGCAGCCTGAGCTGGTGTGGTGTCCCAGGTCATGGCTTGGAACTGGGTGGGCTTTGATGTCCCTTCCAACTCAACTCTTCTGTGACTCCTTGCCTTCAGCAAGTGCATCCCCCTATTCTAGCAATACATTCTCATCTCAGTGCTCTGAAGATCTTCCTCATCTTCCTCTCCCTCCGAGTCGAGTGACCCCAGGTTACCATTCAGGCTGGACCCACAAGGTTCCACCTGCAGGAGCAGCACATGTGGCTACGGTTCCTGCTTGGTGCCGCTCCCTCGGCCTGGTGCTGTGGATGCTTTCTGAGAACCACAGCAGCACCAACACCAAGCATCGGGGCACAGCCAGGCGGGAGGATGCGGCTGCGCTCTGCCAGCAGGACCTGACATGCTCTCCCAGTGCAGCAGGGATGCTGTCCTCGCCTGGAGGCCATGGTAGTACCGATGCAAAGAATATTCTCTGCATGGAAGTTGTTTTCCTCTAGTGCTCCTTGTTTCTGGCTGACAACGAGCATTAGCCAAGGGTACGATCTAATTGGAAGTGACCAGTGACCGCAAAGCCCCGTGTGTGAGCAAGTGCCTGGCTTCCTCTTTTTTTTTAAAAAATACTGACGTTTACATTTAAGATGTTCTTTTTTTTCCCTCCTCTTTCTCTTTCCGCCCTCCCCCTTGATTTCTGTTAATTAACGAGGGAGCATTTTTAGAAGGGAACAGCTCCACGCTGGAGCCTTCCCCCAGTTTGGGAATTGAACCCCCAGCTTTGGGTGTAAGAGCTCTGCCAGTGGAGATGTGGGGCTGTGGGAATCTTCTGGCCTAACTGGGGGCTGAGTTTTGGGGTAACCTGGAACTGCTGGAGGTGGGGGGGGTTGTCTTGTTCTTCAAATGAACGTTGATGCTGGCACAGTATCAAATGATGCTCTTATTACACTGTGCTGATAATAATAAATCAGTACACCCACTGTGTTTTATTTTCGCAGGAAGAAAATTCAAAGGGAAAAAAGCCAAGCGCTTACCTATTTTACCAGATAATTCACCTGTAGTGGAGCTATAAAAGGAATGTCACTTGCATTTCTCTTCTCCCTTAAAACAAAACGACGGAGCAGAGGAAGGCACCTTCAGGCAAGAGCAGAGCGAGTGGAAAATCAAAGCGGAGCACAAGCTGCGAGGAGGGATGCGAGCACTCGGCAGGCCCCGTGTGCAGGGCAGCAGGGAATTGGATGCCCCATCCCAGGCTCTGGGCAGCCTGGTCTAGTGGCTGGCAACCCTGCACACAGCAGGGGGGTTGAAACTCGATGATCTTTGAGGTCCTTTTCAACCCAGGCCATTCTACGATTCCGTGAAGGGGCTGTGGAGCACCTCAGGAGCAGGCAGCAGCACGCTGCAGGTGTAGCTCTATTTCCTAGCTGCTGGATTTGCTTTTGGATGGGGAAGTCAAAGTTGGGACATACTCTTTTAGGTTACAATTTCATTTGTTTTGCAGGATTTCTGCAGAAGGGCTGTTTCTCTCCTTGATAATGGGCTGAAAAAAAGGCATCAGTGCATCATCCAAAGCGTTTAATCACCAGTACTCATCATGGTCTGTCAAGCACTCAGCCATTATGATGATGGGTCAGAAATTATCTATAAAATAATCAATGTATCATGTACTGTCATGTACTGCACTAAAAACTGTTCCTTTTTTTCACATCAAGACTGTCTTTGGCAGTTCAGTGGATTATGCATGTTATGAAATATTTTAAATACTTTCTCTACTTTCTGTCCACTTTTTCTGCTGCTGGGTAGCCCCGTCTCAACCAGCCTCCTGCCCCTCCTTGGGCTCGGCTGCTGGTGGTCCAGGGAGCCATGCTCTAGCATAGGGCAGGACAGTGCTGAAATTGCAGCTCCTTTGTAAGTAATTGTCTTCTGAATAGCAACTGTTACATGTAAATGGAGAGGGAGGGAATCCCTGGGATTACAGATATTTTCATTAGGAAATCCTATTAATGATCCCTTCCCTTTCCCTGCAGCCTTTCCTGTGGGCTTTCCTGCCCCTTCTGAATTGCACCAGGGCTCTCAGCCACCTCAGCTTTTAAATTCTCAGTGCAGATCCTTCCATCTGCCTCTGCAGCACAGGGAAGCTGGCAGTGCAGCAGCATGCGTATAAGGTGGATTTAGAAGCGTTTTCAGTGAAGTGGGTTTGATTTTATCGTTCTAGATGACCTCCACTCTCCAACACGTCGCTCTTATCAGGTGCATTGTAGCTGCTAAGAAAAATGGGACTCAACCATTCTGACAAAGGTAAGGGGACAAGTCTAGATTTTGAATATTTTGTTCCTTGCTCTATGCATTAGAGCGTTTTCCCTTTGTTCCTTTATGTAACGGGAAGTATTTGTTCGATACTATCCTGATAAAAGTGCAGTGCAAACTTCGTGTTGAAAATCAAACACTGGGGTGGATCAATCTCCCGATCTCGTTCAACTTCCAGCGCGTCAAGCTCTATTATTCTCAAAACACTTTGACAGTTGCAGGCTAAAAAGACTTCAATTACCTTTTGAAATGACCCTCCTTCCTTCAGGATGAGCTGCGTTTCTGCGGACGCCGCGTGCTGGTTGCACAGCAGGGTTTGGTGGCCGGGATGTGCTGCTGGTCCCGTGGCATTGCACTGAGACCAACCTGCCCACGAGGGGCTGCTGCTGCCCTTTCACTGCTCTTGCAAGGCACGCAGCCTCTCGTTTTGGCATTTTGGTATTGCATTTATTCTGTTAAAGGCATAAATGTTGGATTAGCACCGAAGCGTGTCGCTGCTGTGTAGGTGCAGAAAATCACTTTCCTGTTGCATAGGCGTTTGTTGTGGCTTCAAAGCTTTCCCTGCCCCATCAGAATGGAACCAAGACTCTATCTAGTGTTGTTGGTTGATTGGTTGTTGTTGTTGTTTTGTTTTGTTTCTTTATTTTTCCCTTTTTAGAAAGGTAAAGTACAAATAGAGGGAGCTGTACAGAAACCAAGGGGTTTCTCCAGGGTGTGGTTCAGGTTTCGATGTTTAAAATTGCCTTTTCTCATGTACTTCCCACACCTTCAATTGCTTTATTGATAATGCTCCTGTGAGGTCCAGGTGGGTAATGTACAGAACACTTCAGATTTTGTGTCTAGCCGGTACCAAGTCGCAGAGCCCTGCACAGAGCTAAAGCCATCAGTGCTCACGTTCCCCATTCCCCTTGCTCAGAGGTGGTGGTTGACCTGCAGCTAACACCTGCTGCTATGTCCCACTCTCTCCTTCCCAGATCTGCTCAAGCTCTTCTGCATATTTCCAGTGGCAGCGGGTGAGTTGCTACTAGAGATGTTGCATTTTAATTTGTAACTGGAAAACAGAAGATGTGACTGCAAAGCAAACGTTGTGACCCAACCACAGAACTGTCCTAGATTCTCACATCTTGTTTTGAAATTTTGTGACAGCCTTATTGCCCAAGGGTACAACATAATCACTTTGCAGTTCACTGATATGCTTTCTTATAGCATCTGTACTAAATGTGTTTTTATCCCAGCTGAATGGAAGAGCACTTTTTAATTCTTCAGATGCAAAGGGAAAAAAAAAAAACAACAACAAGAAATTCAAAATGCATAACAGCTAAAATTGCATTTGTTGTCATTTTGGATATAAATATGGTTTCAAAATAAGCATTTCCACCCTCTCAACACCCCAGTTCTTCATTAATGATATTGTTTTCCTGACTTTCCTCACCACAGAGCTTGATAG
Organism: Numida meleagris; assembly: GCF_002078875.1. Taxonomy (NCBI): domain Eukaryota; kingdom Metazoa; phylum Chordata; class Aves; order Galliformes; family Numididae; genus Numida; species Numida meleagris. The sequence continues at coordinate 2,288,082 of NC_034413.1, read as the reverse complement.
AATGTTCGTAGCACAGAGCTTCTCCTATTGTAAAGTTTGCCAAGGAAATTTCTGAATATGTGAACCACAATGTCATTGTTGGGCAAGGTGCAGAAGTTGTTGTTGGCACTAGACAGGGTGTGGGGGCTGCAGGGACCTCCCAGCACCGCTCAGGTCCTGCATGGGCCACCTGGGTGCTCCTGTCTGAAGGCTTTTTGTAAGAAAAGAGCAAAAAACAGATGTGGGTAGGAGCAGGTAACGGTGTGGTGAAGAAATCAGATGTTTGGAGGTTAAAGAAATCTCGTAATTGTTATACTTGAGGAAGATGTGAAAAAGTTCAGCACTTCCTTCCTAATATTTTCAAGAAATGCATTGATATGTGCTTTCTAGGAAGTGTAGGCCTATTTTAGTTTTAAGCTGTATTATACACTATGCCTATGTTACTTAGGAGCATTAAGTAATTCTGAATGTTCAATCTGGCTCTTCAATTTCATAGAAAAAATTGAAACTCTTTTTACTATAGTCTTTGCTGTGGCCATTGGTGAGAGGGGCAAGGAGTGGCCCAGGTGGGCATCAGAAAGTCCTGTGGACACAAGGCCGCCGTTCTGAATGACAGGCCTTCTCCTTGCTGAGGGACATCTGTGTGAAGAGGATTCATCTCTCCAGTGAGGTTTTGTTCCTTTTTCTTCCTGATGTCCCGTGGCATTTTCCTCCTCGTTGCTGCTGAGGAACATTTCCCAGCAAGGGAGGTCCTGTCACGCAGACGTGTGCTACCACGGGTTTGTTGTGCCCTTTGCTGGTGGCTGACAGGAAAAGGGCGTTATTCGCAGAGCTCCGATGTTCAGAACGTTCCTCTTCAAACTGCGATATAATTACCGTGATGACCAACGTTTGCGCGGCGCTTCATTTCTGGGGGCATCCATTTTGTGACAGCTCCTTTCTAACAGTGTGTGCTGACAGGAACAGCTTGAGCTGTCCTCCGCATCCTCCAGAAATACCGGGCGCGTCTCGGGACGCTTTGTTATATGGCATCTTTCCTACACCTCAAGGTGTGCCGTGGCCCTCACAGCTGACGAGCAGACGGTGAATAACAGCAGCACCTGCCTTGCCCCTTCCTTCCCTTCTACCCTGCCATGCAAGTCAGCCTGGGAGATGGCTGCGTGCAGCAGCAAGGAGCTGGCCACCTGCAGCTCTCATTGCTATCTCTGTGAATGGCCACGGACAGCCGTGACCACAGCCTCCCCTACATGCACACTCATTGCAAACACCATGAAAGCTGTGGGTCGGCAGAGTAATTAAACGTTGCAAAGCTCCCATGTCTGTCCCCATAGGGGTGGTACTGTGCTGCTTGACTGCTGCCTTCAGCCACGTGGGAGGTGCCAGTGTTATTTCCTAAAATAATTGATGTTATTGTTGCTGGGATATTTTGTAATCAATCACTATGGACATTCTGTTGCACCAATTTTTTGTGGTCTTTTGCATTCTTTTTCTTGTAATTAGCGTGCTCAGCTCATTCCCATGCTCAGCGTGTTGATAACAATAAGCTGCACGAAGAAATACGTGAACCAAAGTGATTCACATGTATAAAAGGATCTCAAATCCACCCACTTTAAGACCAGGTGCCCTTCCTTTGCTTCTTATCTTAGAACATTCTTCTATGGCAGTATTTTTCTAATTGACTTTATTATGATTTCCCTTCTTTTATTCGAAGGGAAGTGAAAGTCAGGATTTCTGTGGCTGCTGCTGAAATCCTCAAATTTTGTTGTGGTTGTTGAACCTGTAGCCCACCAAAAGTCACTGAACGGACAGCAAAGATATCCATCTCCATTTCTCTGGTCCAGCGAGCAACTAATCGTGAACAGATAGGAATGGTCAATACCTGAGTGCTGCAGGTGAATAGAGTCCTGCATGGGCCCTATCCTAGGAACACATTTAATTTGATTCTCTTAGGACATCCTACTATAAAATTAATGAGATGGAGTCTTCCGAAGACTATTTCCCAGTTTGCTGCCACTGTAGGACAGGGTTGAATAAGACATAGTTTTACTGGCTCAAAGAAATTTCAAGTAAACAGATGCAAATGTTAGAAACGAAATCAAAACATTGCAATGATCCTAATTATGGAAATAAATAAAAGCTCTGCTAAGAGAAATGTACTATTGCAAAATAAATGATAGACTGCAAGACAAATCGCAGTCAGAAGCGAACACAAAGAACTCTATACTATAGAAAACCTGTTTGAAATGATAATCTCAAATCGTTTAGGCACTTCATTTATAAATGCTTGCTGTTTTCAGGCACTTCTAAAAAATGCCTGAAGTTCCTTGCTATTTCACAAAATCATTGGCTTCATGTTGTACCTGTAGCATACATAGCCCATATGTTTGTTGTAATAGTCTCTCTGCCATGGAACATAAATCCTTTTCAGGGGCTAAACACAGTATCAGTTATTATTTTTTGGCTTAACACAGAATAAAAGAATTGTGCAAAGTTCTAAAATCTTAATTGCTGATAGATTTTCCTACAGGCAAAGGCAGACAAGGGAACACAGAGAGATTTCCTTCAGCATCCCCCAGGGCAAGAGCATCACCAGGTTTTTTGAAGGGCGTTTCAGCCCAAGCACTTTTCTTCTCTCCAGGCAGTAAGTACAACAGGAGAGGGGAACAACTGATGTGATGCAAAAGGAACCTGTGACATTTTCAGGTTTTTAACCGGCATCCAGAATTGTCTCCAGAAACTCCTGTTGCCATTGACCCGCAAGCCCAAGCTGCCTACAAATTGACATGGACTGCTTCTGTATTATTGCTTTACATTTCACTGCCTCGCTCCCTCTGATAAACGTGTGGAGAAGTTTATTTGCAGAAAGGCTGAGAAAGAAAAGTGGTTATATATAAAAAAAAATAAGGTTTGTCCACAATGCGCGGTTGTCTTTTATCTGGTTACTTGACATTCTGGTCATTGGCTGGCTGAGCTTCATCACAAAATGTTTCATAGTGAAAACAGAGAATTTCTATCCAACTTCCCAGATTATTTTTTCACTCTTTGACTTGGGATATGATACTCTTGGGGAAAAAGTCATTATCTCCCCGGCACTGGAAAAGCATTTTCATGGCTCTTTCAGGTGACTTTTTGTCTTCTGGAGGAATGGAGCTCTTGCGGAGTATTTCAGCTTTTGCCTTTGGGAGAATCAAAGGTAAGAACATGAACTGCTGTGCGCAGCTGTGGCTGCACTCTGGTGCAGTGCTTGTGCAGTGTTTGCAGAAGGGGGCAGGTTCCCCTCTCTGGTGCTTTGGCAGTGGTGCTACATGGGATTTTTGGAAAGAAAAAAGCCCACGGGTTGCTGGTTAGGCAGCATCATTGGCATCCCTGCATCACGATAATATCCTGAAGCTGTGTTTGCTTTAGAAATGTGCTGTTAGCGCAAGCTGGCTGGCCGCAGCCCTCCCAGCCATGCCAGCAGCCGATGCCCAGCCTGGAAGAGGCTTCCTACAGCAAGACAGAAGCCTGCACCTCCAGGCTTTGTCTCACTAAGCTTGGCAGCCTCGCTGCAGCCCTTCTACAAGGCCAAGGGGCTGCGGGGACAGTGCCCGAGTCACCCAGGGATGTGCCCATCCGCTCCCTGCTCACTCCTCTCTCGGTGCCAACAGGCTGGCACTCAGCTTGCTGAGCCTGCTGCAAATCAGCACTGAAAGCAGAAGAATACATTAAGAATGGAATTTAAGCTTCTCATTTTATTTTAACTCTGTAAGGAGGTTGATTGTTATTGGGGCACATGGGCTTGCACGTTCTCCCCGGTGTCATCGGATGCAAACTAAAATAGCACGGCACCTTCTCCTCCGATGCCATTAATACTTAAAATACATGCAGTTTTGCCAGGAATGAACTGCGCACCATTCATAGAATCACAGAATGGTTGGGTTGGAAGGGACTTCAAAGTGCCCCAGTTCCAACCCATGGGTGGGGACAGCCCCCAGCTCATGCTGCCCAGGGCCCATTGGGCACCTCCAGCAATGGGCCTGTTACAGTTCATTAAAGGTTCAGTTATGTTACAGATAACAATCTCTGCAGAGGCCTGATGGCAATCAGTGTACGAACTTGTAGATCGCTCTCAGATGAGTGCTGCATTCTCCTCAGACTCCCAATGATTTTGTGATGTATGCAGATTTACGCGTATATACGCTGGCAATAGAAAATCAGCGTTAGGAATGGAAGATTCAATTATATTTTACTGTTATATTTAACAAGAAAGATGTAATATAAATTAGTGAAAATGCATATAAACACCATTTAATAAATATAAGAAGAAAGATACTTACATCCTCCGGCGTGTGGAGTTTATTGCCTAGTGCAATGTAATTAAGTTTATGTGAGTATGAGCATAATAAGCTGTAGAAAGTCACACAGCAGTGAATGATAACGGTGCATGTAACTCTGGTGATATACAGTGCCACAGCTGAAATGCTGAACATAACATAACCTTGTGGTTTGTGTAACAGAGGCAGGAGTGGAGGGGGTTTGCTTTGCTTTGTCTTTGCTGTTTGTTTTAAGTGAAGGACGGGAACGTTTGCCAAAGACTTAGAAAAAAAGAACAAAAAACAGCACCACGATGCACCCGGAGTAATGTTACTGCAGTCTGCTGCTTAAACACCTCCTCTTCCATTTTCTCTGTGCATTAACTGCGTGATCCCAGTAATTCCTTTAATGTCTCTATTTGCAGCCGTTTGACCCTTGTGCAGCAGCAGAAGTGTGTGAGAGCAGCTCTGCATGCTGCTGTGCAGCTCCAAGCTGTGCTCCTCTCCTTTTCTGCAGCTTTTTAAGCTGCCTACAGGGTACGGAGCATTCCAAGGTAAGAGGAGAACAGATGCTTTGCTGACCTGAGCTTGTTGAGCAGCCTCAGAGATTGGAGGCAGACCCTAGCAGGGCCTGGTAACTCGGGTTTTAAATCCTGTAGGGATTTCAGCCTCCTTTTTGGCTGCAAGAATTGGCTCTTTCAGCAAAGAGGACTGTGTGCAATTGATGCCCTGGGAGCCTCGAGCACAGAATGGAATTTTAGCATCTATTGCAGAGCTTGACATTTCTCTGTATTTCCTGTGTTGCTTCCCAGCCTGTGACCTAAATTATGAGCAGAAGATATTAAGCCTGGATTTTAACTTAAGAGCTGACTACACCCACAGGACAAATTAAAACACAGTGTTGTTTTTCCACTGAAGGTAAGCAAGCAGTGAAATTATACTGGATTCTTTATTTAAACTGCTGCCAGAAGTACGAAGTTGTGAGCGATTGCCCATTCCTCATCCTTGCTCTTTCTCCTCTAAGCCCCCGCAATGGTTGGACACAGCATAGAACCACAGAATCATACAGGATGGAAAAGATGGCTCAGGGCATTACCATAGCCCTGGTTTGGCTTGTTGGCTTGTGATGTTGTGATAAAATGCCATCTAACCTTATTTCCTTACTCCTCTCTGCTTGCCATTAAAACTGTTGTTCCCCAAACTAGCATTTGCCATCTCCTACTGGTTCTTTTCAGTAGCTGGAATTCCTTCACCATAAATTCTGTTGGATTTTGTGTGTGCTGGCATGAATATTGGAGTGCCCAACCATTTATCTGTGCTGGGTTTGCAGCTACCTGGCTGCTACCGGTGGTGACTTCTGTAAGTACTGAATATATTTTTTCTTGAAATCCTTTTAAAAAAAATCCAAATTTGCAAATAAGATTCTAAATAAATATTCCCAGTCTTTAAATAACCCCATCTCCTTCCATTATAGGTCTCTCTGGGCCAGGTCTTCAACTGCTCTTACTATACTAGTGGATTTAAACCTTCTGTCCTTTGGTGGAAAGTGAGGTGCTTTAACTGCAATCCCCCTTGACTCTTCTGGGGAAGATTTGGTTCATGTTGCACAATGAAGCATTTCATATTGGGCTCAGCACTGTGAAATTTCAGCTAATACCACAAAAGAGTTAATTGATTGTTGCGGGTTCCAATCTAAGTTTATCCCGTGTCAGGATTTTCTCCCCATAGACAAGGTGATAATCTTGTATCTGAAGGCAAATATATAAAATGCGTTTTAGTGATTCCATGGAGTCGTTTCCCAGGCAACTGTAACATCTCCATCTGCAGCGGGGTGCGGGCTTTGCCTGGCCAGCTGCCCTCGTGCAGGGGAGTCTGCTTCCAGCCAGCGCCCCTGGCCAGGCCCCGTGCAGGGCAAGAATGCAGAATGGTTTGGGTTGGTTTGGGAAGTTTCCCCTTGAAGCTAAATTCACTTGTGGGCCCGATATCCTCCGATATGGCTGCTTGGGTTGGAAAGATGCATAGCGTGGTTACGAGCTGCCACATCACACCAACTGGGTGATAGCTTCTGAGAGCACCATGCGATGTGTACCCCAGTGCAGTGAGAGTGGGTGAGCCAGGAGCTGCCCCATCCAAGGAGAAATGCTGGTGGTGCAAGAGAAGAGGATTCCTCCGTAGCTCTGAAGTCAGAAAGGTGAGAATCAAAAGACCACTTTATACAGGGCAATACCCGTAGTAAATACATTTTCCTACTGTGCTGCCTTCATTCCTGCAGAATGGGACTGACCTCAAAAGGACACTGGAGAGCATGAAGTGTGCATGAACAGTGTGTGCTCTTCTTTGAAACCCATCTCGACCCCTGTCAGTGGGTCTATGGGAGAGGCTGTAGGTCAGAAAATAGCCCTGGGAAATTCAAAGCTATCAGACTCTGTGTTGCCCATCTCTGACTTTTGGAACAGAAATAGCCAGATTATGCCTTGTGAGATCTGCAGGGATTGTAAAGCAGTTTGGCGTGGCTGAAGATCACGGTGTGTAATTTTGTTTAGAAACTCATGCTTTGACTCTGAGATGTGCACCAAGTAGGCACAGTAGTGCTGAACTGTGAATCATTCCAGATAAGGGAAATCTTTGGGTTGCACTCCTGGTCACGTCTTTGATGTGCAGTTATCAGTATCCAAGCTAGCCTGGTATGCCCGCAGTATAGATGTGCCCTAAGGCCAGGAGCTTCAGCACTTTCAAAAGAGCATGTGTTGAGAGCCTCTGCCCTTATATCAGAACCTTGCAAAGAGCTGAATCACGGTATTTTTAGCTCCTGTCCTCTTGGCTTAGATGATACTGATCTTACGAAATATGGCAATGCGGAGAGCAGTAGGGTTATTTGAGTTTCAAGGGATCTTTTACATGTACTGAAGTCCTGCTGTTCCTGCTGCGATAAAGAGACTGGGAACTGAGTGAGCTTCTCTTTCTTTGTCGCTTGTTTATAATTTGTTGTACAAGTGTGGAGAACCTCAGATCTCTTGAAGTGATAGGAGGGCAGGCCCAGGCTGGGGTCTGGAGCCCAGTGCTGGATCCCTGTGTTGACAGAAGTATCACCTCGTCCCCTCGCACTCTCCTACTTCCATAAACCCTGCTGAGATGTCCTACCACACTCGTGTTATTGTCCAGTGTTCAGGACCAGGTGAGTAATGTGCATGGTGCTACCGTGAAGTGTTAGCTCAGGTGTGCTCCTTCCTGTCGTGTAGTTGAGTCCTTTGGGTGCCCTTTGCTTTTTGCTGTTAAAAAGAGGCTTTAAGCCCCTTTGAAAGTTATACCCCGCGTCTCTTCACTCTTCATGGCTAGGACTCACTCACTCTTTACTGAAAGTGCAATATTGAAGTCCATCAGAAAATTTTTTCAGTGTACTTGTGTGATGGGAATTGGGTTTAAAAGCATGAAGTGGAACTACTCAAATGAAAGAACTGGCTGTCAGCAGGAAGACTCTTTGGAAGGAAAAGAGTCATGGGGATTTTCTGTGGACTACCTGGTTGCTTCTGAGAGTCAGCGCAGCATCACACTGAATTGAGCAATGGTTCTGTTAATGCACTGTGTCTTCAACACTTTTTCTGTAGGGAGTAGCTGGAGAATACCCCATGTCTTGTCCTCAGAGAATAATCCTAGTCCTCATCACTTTTGGCCTTTCCTATTTTCTGGAGAGCAAAGTTGTATCTCCTTTCCAATTATTGGATTCTGTGTTTACTCTTGATTAAAAATTAACAGTTGATTACTTCTAATGTTAGCAGCTGTGGTGGGAGGAACGTGTGTGAAACAAACATGAAGACTGATGTTAAAAGGAGAGGGGTTGATGGGCTAGATGCTATCTACAAGCAATAGAAAAATAAAGGAGGCTGATGCAACTTTTCAGAGAGTTGTATCACGGGCTAAGACAGCCATCTGCAACAAGTTTTGAACGAGAAAACTGAAATATCTTCTGCCTTTTGGCTTGTGATCTTTTCAGATGAAGTCATCGATAAGAAAGAGAGAACACGAGGGGAAATCGGGCTTGTTGGCGGCTCATGCTCTCACAAAAGGCACGTCAGCGTGGGCAGCAGCTGCGTGACAGCAGCACCAACTCTGTCCTACCTGAGGACCTTTATGAGCAATGATAGTCACCAAATAATGCTGCACAGAGCAAGCAGTGAGGCTCCGTGCCTTCATCCATGGAATGAGAGGCATTAAGTGGTACCCAGCACTTGGGGAGGCCCCAGGCTTCCTCCTCTCACTGTCCTTCCCCTTCTTGAGCAAGGCAACACAGTAGTTGGGTTTTATTTTCTTAGCAAGAAATCTGAAAGCACCAGTATGCTCACAATGCAGAGCTTACCTTTGTATTCTGTTTGTTTAGTAGGTCATTACGGAGAGGACCGTATCAAAAGGCTTTTGCAGGAAAGGACAGTTCCTCAAAAGAGGCTGTAATATACTTGTTTGTTTAAGTGGCACAGAGGAGTAGAAAGAAAACAGCGGTGAGTTAGAAGAGCATAAAGAACAGATGGGAAACGCTCTGAATTTTGAAGGAAAGGTGTTCCTCGTGTCCTGCTGCTGTTCCAGATGTCGCCACTTATTCCCTAATGGTGTTTTAGGTCTTGTGTTGCAGCTCTAAGCTGCCATGCTGCCCTTCTCACAAAAGCCAAGAGCTGATGTGCGGAGCGGCCGGGATTCCTCCATCGCACATATTGCCTGTTCAGAAGGATGAGAGCCACGCCTGAGTTGTGATCTTGTTATTTTCTCATAATTCTGTGCCAAAACAGAGGTAAATTCCCTACCATCCCAACTAAAGGAGGACCAGGACTGTTTGAAGAGGAAATGAGACCGCTGACCCATGTTTCACATCCAGCTGACCTGTTTCCATCCCGAAGGCCACTCCCCAGTGTGTAAAATCTGCCCAGCTCTGAGCCATTCAGCCCCTGCTGTCCTGGTGAGCGTTTCGGCATCGTTTGGGTCTCTCACTGAAGGACAGATACTGCAGGCCTGCAGGTTTGTGCCTCACTTTTTGTTTCCCAGCCACAGTTGTTTCACTGGGCTAGCTCTGACCAACTTTTGCTGTACATCACCCATTTCCATTCCTAAGTGACATACTGCTTATTTGAATAACATCTCAAGGATTTAGCAGAAAAAATGGTTTTATGCAGCAGTTCTTTACATCAAAGTCTACACATTCGCTTGAGCTAAGATGTACTTTTGGTGTCTTAGATTAATACAAAAATCTGGTATGTTTTCCTTGTCTTTCCTTAGCCTTACCGACTGGAGAACTCTGGGATAGAGAGCAATAAAATATATAAAAATTATGGCCTTTAAAGCCACCTAAGTCTTTCTCTTTATTCAGTACTATTTATACTATTTATAGTAGCTTTCCTTGTTTCCTTTAAAGTTTGATCCCTTTAAAGTTTGATCCCTTCTTCTTAAATCACATCAGAATTTCCTATGTCCTTTTCTTCTCGCCAGAAAACATTGCCTTTTTCCGGTCTTTCTGGGCCCATTTCTCATTCTTGCTTCCACTTCAACAACTATTCATACTTTCTTAGATCATCGAGATCTTTGTTGCATCTGAGCAGAACTGGAGCTTCAGCTTTGACAGGTGTCTTTTTAGCTCAGCACTGACATCTTTTCTTAGGCTGCAACTTCCTGCAGGATCTATTTGAGAAGTTTCCGAACGCATAAATTGCGTTGGCATGCTCCAATAAGAACAGCAAAAATGTTAATTACTGCCACTTTTCAGTTGCTGAGTCTCTCCTTAATGGGTTGAGCAAGTTTTGTCTGGTGTGGTTTTTTTCCCTCCCCCCCCTTTTTTTTTTTTATCCAGATAAATTATCAAATGACTTTAACATTTGGCGATGGTGCACGCAGAATAATGAGAGCTTGTTTTTCACGTTGCTGCTCTTCGTGCAGATCCTTTTTCTGAAGGCACGCTAAGGGAGCTGACAAAAAATGCGATGTGATTTATAAACCCAAAATATTTTCTGCCGTGCTGAAAGATGCTTTTGCCAAAAGCGCTGTTCTTGTCGTTTCCCATAAAAAAGCATGAAGGTGGTGGTGCTGGGAGATGTGGAGGGGACGTTTGTGAGTCTTGGAGAGCACCCGCAAGGTGCCGTGCGCTGCCGTCCATGGGCGGCGGTGACGTTGGGCGCAGGTCTCGCATCACTGCACAATTTGATGTCATCGCAGATCTGTCCTGTGCTGGGAAGTGGCACCGTCAGTGCCGGGTAAGGAAACTCATGCCGTCTCTGCCCACATCATCTCTGTGTACTTCAACCAGGAAAAGGAATATAAATATAGATGATGATTTGAAATGTAAAATGCTGAGGATGGTGACGATGACGCAGCCGAGAGTTCCTGTCTGAGGTAGGATCGAAAATGTGACTTTAAAGCTAATTTCTACTTCTGGCACAGGGGATCAGGCAGCAGCTCTGTCCCTTTTGCTGTGACAGTGATGTGCCTGTCTCTGATGACACAGAAGCTCTCTGAAGTTGTGTGGCCACCTGGACCCGAAGTGCCCATCACTGCTTGCCCATAAATCCCCCACCATCTCCTCATGCAGTCCACCCCCCCATGCTCTCTGCACACCTCCTCTCTGGTGAGCATCTGGCCACACAAAGCCAGCAGACCAAAACACTCTTGAGGAGTGGGACACTGTAAAGCCTTTTGCACTGTGCACTGCTTATCCACTGCTAATGTGGGTTTAGTCATAGTGGAATTGCATGAACAAAATGTTTTAAAGGGAAGCCATGCATCTTTTAAGCAGTAGCTGTGTTGCCATGGCCCAACATGGAGCCTCTCCCTTTGCAGTTTGCTCCAGCAGATGGGGGGCTTCCCCCCCAGGCCTCACCCCACAAAGCGTCAGCTTTGGACCTGCTCCTTATGGGACACATGGGTTTAAAGGGGTTAGAAACACAGCAGGGAGCTGCCCAGACATGGCCTAGTGTGGCCTATGGCAACTTTCTGTGCCTCCGTAGACAAAATCTGCTCCAAGCTACAGCAGTGGTTTCAGTTGCAACCCCGTATGGGACACAGCAATGGTGTGAGCCCAGCAATAACAACTGAAGGAACAAAACCCACTTTCTGATCTCTATTTTTCCTCCATCTTTGTGCCTTGCTGAGTTTCTCTGTTATCACGGAGTCAGAAACAGATTTATAGCCTGTGAGTACCATTAATTTCCATTTTGCACTTAGCTATGATCTCAAAGCAAACCACCCCAGCCCTTCAGCTTTTTGATGCTCTTGAAAGCCAGGAAAGCTTTGAGCTTGAAGCACAATTTCTCGGCAGCATTCCCCAAACAAAGCCATGCTGTGGTTGCACAGTGAACATCCTAGAGGGGAACGAGAAGATTTGGCACCTTGCCCTGATCCAGACTACTAACCTAGTCTGGTTTTATGATGTTTGGGGTTATATTAATGGGCCGTGTGTGCTTTCACTTGTATTATTTTGATCCCTTAGCAAAGGCATGAAATGCCAGCTTAATCACTTCAGATTTATTATTGTGATGGAGGAGAGAAATATCAGTTTCTTATAGGTCTATTAATCTCATTAATTGTATAAGCACGATGGCTTTACCTGAAAGCTTTGCATTGTGTTTCATCTGTTTTTCAGGGAGAAACAGGAGAACAACTGGATGCAATACACTATCCCGTTAATGGATCAACAGGTGATTGTTGTTGGCTTTGCAGGAAGTAGAAGCTATTGCTGCTAATTTATTCTCACAAAATGCAAATTTTAAGGATGCTGAGAATGTATTATGTTTCTTAATGATTCATACAACCTATGATATCTATCGGTGAACCTTACCTGGGGACAGGGCCTCAGGCTGGGTGCTTTGCAGACAAAGTGGAAGATGGAAATGTCAATTGCCACTTGTTCTGTTAAACCTGTTTCATCGAAACCTGAAGTGGGAATATCTTCAATGTATCTAAATTTCCACATACGCTTTATGCATGCAAATCACAGCTGTGGTGCATTACAGTGCATCCAGAATACCTAGGAAAAAATAAACTCAAAGTTAGATGCAAGTATGAGACTTCGAATCCCCACTCCACTCAGGTAACGCCATTTCTGCGTGTCTCAGGAGTGGAAAACTCCCAGGTCTGGGGTTGGTGACATCTCAATAATAGCTCAGCTGTAAGATGCATCTGCCTTGTATGAAGAGAGTTTGAGGTTGCTCAGCTGGTCAAAGCCTTTGAAAATACGAAATCTGCTCTTGGATTTTTTAGTGAAAAACCCAAACATTACTTCCCTTTTCCCTATGAGAGAGTCAGATTCTAAGGACAGGAGTCTGTGCCAGGTGAACTTCCCTGGCTTTTAGGCAGAACTGGAAGCAGAAAACAGTGTAAGGAATTTTGCTAAAAGAGTATCTTACTGTGAGCATTTATCATATGAGCATGAATGAAATACTTACAGATGCTTAGATTAACATAGACTTCTTCCTCCTTCTCAGATCAGATGTGATTGGTTTCGCAAAGGAGATTTGCTACCCTGTGAGCATCTTTCCCACCCTCTATGTGAAACACCCTTAATGAGCATATTTGATTGTCTTTTTTTTCTCCTTCCTTCAGCAATTCACACAAGAACAGTCTTCCTACACTGTCTGTAATTTCAGTAACCTGCTGCTCTGCCCCAGGAACCACAGTGCAGCCTCCTGCCCAGGTTGATGGTGGAACTCATCTCCTGGGGAGCCCCTGGCAGCTGCAGGATGGCCCTACTCCATTGTACTTTTGCTACCTCCTGCTGAAGGAGCCTATGGGCTTCATGGCCAAAGCTTGTCAGCTAGAAATGTGACCAAACCCACTGTTTAATAGATAGGTGAGAAAGATGGGCATGAAGAGTACAGACTCAATAATGCACCAAAGATTATCTAGCAATACCTGAGTTACAGCTCCACACTGAACCTAGAAATCCAAAACTTTAATCTCAAGCTGTTCTTGTTCCTCCTTTTCATGATAATGCTGTGAGAAGGCTAATTTGTATTAAAATCGACTTAAATTCATGCAGATACAATGAAAGTGGATGCTAAACTTTGCTCTAACAGAATGCAACCCAAAAAGATTTCTTTGCAACAGAAACATGGGCTAATCCGCTTATTGGTCGGAGTTGGAGGTCCTGTACGAGTCACACTGAATGTTCAATTCAAATGAGAGGATTTTCTTGGTGAATAAGAGAACACGTTCTAAATATGCTAATAGTCAAATGTTCTCCAGACAGTTTTTATAAACGGTTTGCTTACTATGATGTTTAAATCAAGCTAATTTCATCTTATGTCTCTGTAGTTCTGTTGGTCAGGAAGAGTCTTTAGAAGTGCTTTGAAGTACTTCAGAGCAATGGTAAACACTTTTAAAGAAGTAAGAATTAGGGGATTATATCAACCACTGGCATGATCAGTACTGCTGTGTACAGAGATAATGAAAATATCTTTAAACCCAACCTGAGGTCAAATTATGACTTTTCCTGTAAGAAGTGTTAAAGGCTCTTAAATGTCACTGCGTTTCTTCCAGCTTTATCTGCAGACCTTATTGCTTTGTACTTCCTAGAATTAAATGCAGCTACATCAGGAAACGGAACGTTCCAGGTAAAGCTGCCATAATTTATAAAAGCTTAGGTCTCCCCAAAGACTCTTGCAGAGTTCCCATCTGGAGCCCTTGTACATTGATTTTTCAGTGTATACACCAAAAGAAACACAACATTGGAGGCTGCTGAGTCACTGGTGCGCACCTTTCTACCGCTGCATGAATGTCAAAAAAAGATTTCTAGCGTTTTCGTTCTAAGGGAAAAGAAAGCAATTTAACTTTTTTCAGCGTTGCCTCACCAGTGTGGTTGAACATTGAAGGCATTTGCGGAGCCCTTACTGTTTTCACAGCACTCTGTAGAAATAAACCAATAGATCCCCTAAAATGCTGGACTACCCTTAATTTTGTAGCAGTAAAAAACAATGCTCTTGGACATTAAATAATGTTTTGATGTAGATCGGTGGATTTATTAATACTACAGAAGACTTTATTGGATAAATTTAACATAATCTAAGATCTGCCTGTATATAGGAGAATAAAACGGTGTCCAAAGAACTTCAGTTGTGAGAAGAACATTTAAAATTTGCTAAACAGTTAAAAATTAAAAGTGAAGCACGTAGAAAAGGAAAGCTATGTATTTTGTAACGTGTTGTGCTAGGCATTGTATCTTCTTTGATTATAACAAGATTCTTTGGTGAATATTTCTACTTAAAATGCACTTTTACTAATTTTCCCTGGCAGACAGGCTTTAAAGATCTTGCTAGAATGTGTTGGAGGAGGTAAAAATTCTTGAAGTGTATTTTTGAAATCTTTAGACCTTTGACCACATTTGCTATGATGGTACAGACCTAACAGTAAACCCACTTGAAAGACATTTCCATGGAACACTTTAAATGAAATCAATCGGTACTTTCATAATGGCAGCTGAATGTGCGTTCTTGCCATTTTCCCATTTAACAAGAAGAAAAGGCCAAACAAGAACCAATTAGTCATAATAAAATCAGCTTTGATGACATTTTCACTCCTGAACTCTGGTATAAAATGGTCATCTAAGAAAGAACTGAAAGGATATGTGAGGAATTTGGTAGTATAACTGCATGTACATACATACACACTCCTGAGCAAAAAATGATCGGGTAAAGATGCAGCAATTTAATTGCTATTTGGAGAAGATATACTGGTTTTCTGTTTAAACATATGCGTAGAGCTTTGCTTGATTTTTCTTCTCCATTTTAACTGGTCTCAATTTGTCTTTGAAGTCTATGCAGGTTAAACCTTCTTTTCGTCCTTTGGATCTCAGCGATGTTTGTGTGCTCGGGGTACCCCATTGGCCCTTCCATGGTAAGTCATGCTCCCTGGTTACTGGAAGATCAGATGTTACATTTATTTTATGTAGCTGTTTTTGCTGTTGTTGTTGTTGTTTGGTTTGATTTTCTTATTAAATGAAAGGAATTTCTATTAAAGCTATTGAATAAATATCATTTAATTTTCCTGGAACAGAACTGACTTTTGCTTTAGTTACAAGTAAAATATGCAAGCCTCTAAATAATCATGTAAGAAATCTGCTGCATATTCAGTGTTGAGTGTGAAGAACTTTTGCCGACGTTGAAATATCATATGGAAAAGAGGAAAACATCAGTCTCCCCGCATTTCATTTCAATTCCTTGTCAGCGTCCAGGAGGTACAATAACATATGTGTGTTTATTACATTTGCTGAAAGGCAAATTATAAACCAGTAAGTGTATTAGCCACTGTTATTAATATGTACAGGTAAAGGAGAAATACCAAGTTAGGAAAATTATTCCATAGAATCAGTAACACCACTTTGGTATTGTGGACTGTTTAACTTCCTTGAATAGTGAAATCAAAGTAAGTATGCTATTTGAAGGAGACAGTGCTAATAATCTTTCCCTTTCTGATCTCAACCACGGCAGTATGACAGGTTGTTGGTCCAACTAGACAGACACCATTTCAGTCAGGCTTTGCCAATGTGGAATGAGGAGTTTTATTTCAAATGATGTCCAGTATTCATGCCTTGGACAAAGACTTGTTTCTTTACTGCTGTGAAATAGCTCTTGGAGTCGCAGCTTGGATGTCTGGGTTCCCTGCGCTGTGCTATGCATCACTGCCTTTTCATTAAGGAGATCTGTCTCTGGTAGGAACTCTGGCTGCTCTCACAGGGATTATTTTATTGCTGTGAAGTTCCTGTTAGACTTATCTATCTATCTCCTGCTTCCTCCGTATGTTTTACTTGTGTGAATGCTGAATCACCTCTCATTTCTGATCATGCAACCGTCTCCCAAACAAGAACGCAGTGCAGAGCAGTTTAAAGGGATGGCAGAGAGCACGTTGCTTTTCGGCAGCGCATCAACGAGCATGTAAATCATGGTATGACGGAGGATGCTCACAGCCACTAGGGACATGCCAGGAAATGTTTCCCTTTAATTTCAGTGTTAATTTAAATGCAGTTTGAGTTTGTTAAAGTTTTTGTGTTGTTTGCATTTTACGATGTGAAGTGCAGTAAAAGGAACTTGGACTTAAACCTATGTGGATTTTAATCCGGGCTTTCTACAATTCCTATTACTATGTTGTCATTATTAAATGTAACTACCACCATAACTAGTCATAACTACTGGAAAGCTTCCTCCCTCAGTCTTCTACTTTACAGGTATCTTCATTTTCTCTTATCTGTCATTTAAGCGGAATGACTTCACACGAGTGGTAACACGATGCCGTTACGTTGCTAACTGAAAGAAAGTCTCATTTTACAGCAATAAATATGCATGATACTCTAGGGAAACCACACTGCATGTCACAACAGGTCAGCGTCAACGGGAAACGATTCATTTCATAAGCATCATTTGAGCAGTATCAGTATTTTAATCCTGAGATGCATCAGTGACGTATTCTGTAAAGCTGTGAAAAAATCTGATTTTGAGTACAACAAATCCTTAGCAAAGAGCAGTTCATACCTGTCATTCTAAGCGTAAATTGTTTTTGTGTTTCTGCTTTGCTTTTCGTACCGAACAAACCCTGTCAACCGCACAAATCCATAATTTTACCTTCCCTTATCTCTCTCTCTCTTTTCTCTCTTCAGAGCAGCCATCCTTTTTATTTGAATTGCCAGCTGTACGGAAAATCTGATTACTGCCTGGTGCTGCTGAATAGCTGCTTAGCCAAGGTGGGCAGGAGCGAAGAACTGGCTCTCCTAAAGCCCTACCTGGAGATGCCTTTCAACAAACGCTCCTTTCGCAACGGGGTGGGATCGGGAATTAAAAAAACTTCCTTTCGAAGAGCAAAGTCATAAACAAATGTTCCAAGCCGTACTCTCGGTTTTAGCATCCCATGCCTAACTTTGTGCTTAAAATCACTTTAATGCTTTTCTCTGATAAAAACCGTCGGAGACAAATGTACCCGTGTCTTCATCTTGTAAACAGATGTTTATTTCAAGGAGCACAAGCCAAGTGGAGCAGATGGAACCGCTCAGAACGGGCTTTGTTTCCGGAGTTACAGTATCGTAAAGTTTTGTATGGAAATGGATGTTTTCATTTGGTTAATTCCCCTTCTTTGTAAAGCTACAGATTCAATCAGCCGGCTCCTGATTAGCACAAAGGCAGCCGTCCTGTCCCGACCCCTCTCATTGCCGGCAGCTGCTCTGGCAGCGTTCGCACACATCTACAGGGCGTTTCATTTCTCATTTCTGAAAAGTGTGAAGGGCCACAGCTGAAACAGAGTCTGGTCCTGCTTGCAGCTCGTAGGTTCTTTGTAATATTGTTGTTTAAGATAACTTTACTGGGAAATAATGCCTTCAGATGTGTGATCTCATTTCCAGAAGAGTCCTGGGAAGTCACGCTGAGGCAGGGTATCAGCAGCTCCCTTTGCCTCACACATTGACTCGTGTGGGGAGCACACCTCTGGTGAAGTGTTTCTGCTCATGGCTGCAGTTGTGGCACAGTAACTAGCAATGCTCTTTTTAATTCTCTGTAAAGGATTTTAAAAAAGGATCATTTGGTCTGAAAATACGTAAGCGTTGTGGTAGGAATGGTCATCTTGCTGTGTAAGTTTTACCTTGTG
Source organism: Numida meleagris (assembly GCF_002078875.1). Lineage (NCBI taxonomy): Eukaryota > Metazoa > Chordata > Aves > Galliformes > Numididae > Numida > Numida meleagris. Next base: position 2,270,215 of record NC_034413.1, on the reverse strand, counting down.
GGTATCTCCTCCAACTGCAATGTTCCAAGCTGTAACCTTGCTTTGAAAATGTTGAGAATTGTCTGTGCAGTGCATTTTGAATTGAAATTTTAAATAATAATAAATAAGTATGTGGACCCTTTCTAATATTTCCCTATTAAATATCATCACGCACGAGGTCGCTGTTCCTTCCGCATAAGGCTGGGTGGCACTGTCACCTCCTGCCACTGCCAGCAGCACCGCTCCTGCATTTTGCACCATGAGCCTATAGTATATAAATATATTATATATAGTATATATATAAAGCAACCGGAGCATGGAGCAGTGCAAGTGTTGCTTAATCAGAGAATCACGGAATGGTTGGGTTGGAAGGGACCTTCCAGTTCATCGAGCCCCATGCCTTGCCATGGGCTGGGTGCCTCCCCGCAGCTCAGGCTGCCCAGGGCCCATCCGTGGCCTTGGGCACCTCCAGGGATGAGGCACCCACAGCTCTGGGAGCAGTGCCAGGGCCTCACTGCCCTCTGAGTAAAGGAATTCCTCCTCACAACTGACCTAAATCTCCCCTCTTCTAGTTTAAAACCACTTCTCTACCCGTATCCATACTGAAGTAGTGAAGCAGCATGATTTTACATTCTGCTTAAGCACTTCTGCTCCTTTTGCCCTCTCCCCACCCTGGCTACTGTGATTTCAGGGGCCGTATATGCCCTGCTGGTGCAAACTCCTGACTCCAAGCTCTCACAGCCTGGGAAGCAGTGTGACAATGCCTTTGGCCATATGTACATGAGGGCAAGGTGACATGACAAGTAAGTGCCAAGAGGAGAGGTGCTCCCCTGCCCAGCACTACTTCAGAGCCTTTTAATTAAGGAAAAGAAGTTACTGGGGTGGAATTATTCCCTTGTGCAGATGTTAGGGGTGCACTCTGCATCTGTGCATGCCTGCGTTCAGCAGCACAGTCCTGCTGCAGTGCAGGCACCCGGGGCTCTGGCCCTGCAGCTCCCAGCACCACCTGGCTTCTTTTACAGGGGAAAGAAAATAATAATAAAAAATTCCAGATTTAGCTTTCTGTTGGGCTTTCACATCCATTATAGTGAACTTTGTTTCTACGTAATGAAGTATGTTTCTGCATTGGTAACGTGTGATAAACTTGGTTGTCTGTGAGCCGCCAGAGCCATACGTGTAGCTCCGAAAATGAACATCTTACTTTTCATTGATTGTGCAGGGCTGCAACCAACCTATGTAGGGTTTGGTGATGGCCTTTGAGCAGAGGGTGTTTGGAGAGCTGGGCTCTGCTGGGTCAGACTTCATCTCCCTTTGGAAGGTGTGGGCTTCTTGGCTACAGGAAAGATGCAATTATTTATGATGTAGTCACTTCCCAACGAGGCACTCCACCTGGAGAGATCTGCATTCACAAAAAGCTGCAAGGAGGTGGGCACCAAGAGCCATAAGTTTTGCGTTCACCTAAATCACACAGAGCAAGCCAGGCAAATGTGGATTATCCTGCTGCCTTGTAGCAGCGGTTACGCTGTCAGTGGTCCAGGCTCACCTCACCCAGCACTGGTGCTGCCATCAGCACGAAATGCTAAACTCCCTTCTGAACTTTAAAGGTGGTTTTATGTTGTAAGAAACAGAGAGACCTCAGCGATCCCTGTCAGAAAATAAGGATCTGAGGTTTCATTACTCTGAAAAGGCGTTTTGTTGACTTTTTTTTTTTACTATTCTTCATTGCTGAACTAAGAGAAGGAGAAGGCACAGAGGAGACCAGAGGGCAGGCAGAATGATGCTGCATGTAGGAGTGAGGACCAGGCTGAGGAGCTGGAACGCCTCACTCCATCACGGCCATTGGTAGCTGGGACCTCAGGTGAGCGGCTTCATTTCTCTTCCAGTTCTCCAGTTGAAACATAGCATTGCTAGCTGTTCATAGGGAATTTTAACCTGCTTTGTTCTAATGTTTGGAGGCCTTGGACATAAGTGTCCACTAATGGGAGACTTGGACAAGTAGATCACCTGGTGTAATAACATCTAATTTCCTTGCAACGTCCTGGTTGCACCCGCTGTGCTCTAATTGCAAAGCTGCTATGCACAATTTTTGTATCTTCAGTGTGTAGCCTGGAAGCGGGGAGAAGAGAGGTATGAGCACCTCGAGGGCTGGCACAGGGCTGCTCTGTACCCAGCCTGGGTCTTGCTAATGAACTAAGCTGATTTCACAACGCCCTTGTGTGGAGCAGCAGGGATGACCATGGGACAGACAGACAGACAGCCGTGCACATTGGTGGTGGCGTTGCTGACCCTGGAGGTGTTCAAGAAATGTTGAGACGTTGTGTTGAGGGACGTGGTCTGGTGAGAACTATTGGTGATAGGTAGATGGTTGGACTGGATGATCTTGCAGGTCTTTTCCAACCTTGGTGATTCTACGATTCTATGACTGGCTGCTGCTCCTCTGCCCCCTACAAGTGATCTGTGCCTCTGAACAAGGCGGACAATGTTCTCCACTGGGTGAAAACGAAAGGAGTAGATCCAATAAAATCTGAAGGAGTAAACTTTATCTGAAGACCAAATGAGGGATTAACATTTATTCTTCTTCACAGATTATTGGCAAGAAAGGCATTTAGATCACCTGATGTAACAGCATCTAATTTCCTTGTGAGACTGAAAATTAGATGTTGTAATGACAAACCAATACTTGGCTTTCTGATTACCAAGTGTATATTAAAGTATATGTATCCCATTTAGAGTTCTTAATTTGCTATTATTTGCCTGTAGATGATAATTTATTGCCTTAAAATACTGGAAAGAAGAACTGTCTTGATGCTTTAGGCCTGGATATAATTTTGACCTTAAGAAAGAACAAGACAGATATGAGAGAGTATATTAGATGTTGTTATTACTGTAATAAAATGCAGATAAAAATCATAGTGCAGAAAGACTGTAAGACAACTATTAAGCATTTGTCATATAAAGAAAATAAAAACTTAACTTATCAGATATTCTGACACTTTAAGGATTTGTCATGAAAAAATCCTTCTAACAGCAAAGCGTTTATGCAGTATGTCATTGATGAGCTGTCTGCTTAAGTGTTTAAAGAGTTTGGGAAAAGATGAAAAAAATGTTGAAGAAATGCTTTTTCATTAGTTTGACAGACCATCTCACTATATTTAAATTTATATTTAGTAGTAAAACAGTAGGGCATTACATTTTTAACGGAACGAGGTGGGCTCTTTGTTCTGTCCTGACCTGGTGGTTGGTGAACCAAGTCAAACCAAAGCTTGTTGACTAAAGAAATGGCAGAGCTGTACATCAGGTTATTCACTGTTTGGCTTCATAAGATGCTTAGAGTCAGGGGGAAACTTTCTGCTGTGTGGTGATTGAAAGACTTTTTTTTTTCCTAATACCCTACTGGATTTGAAGTCATTGAGTTGATTAAGCTTAAAATTAAACATATCTTAAAAGCTTGATCAACCGAGACCTCGCTTTTGAACGTCTTCAGCATGAACCTTCCAGAGGACATAAAAGGGCTCGATGTGATAAGAAATGAGCTATCGAGCGCTGCTCTTGAGACATCATCCTCAACTCCTTGAAGTCAACAGAAAGCTACGGAGAGTCTTCAGTGGGCTTTGGATCAGACATTCGGCGTATTAACGGTAAGAGTATTTGCGTTCACCCGGTGAGTCTCTATGGCAACCCTGGAGCACCTCACAGGAGCTGTGTGCTCTAATAGAGTTTTCTTCTCAGGAAGCATTCTCATTGATTTTGGTGGTTTGTGCTTCCTTGTCTGCCTTAGCCCACCATATCTCAATCTGGGCACCGTGGCATTGCCGGCGTTTCAAAACCACAGCCAAACGCTGGGCGCTGCGCCTGGCTCCTTGTCTTCGTTAGCACCCAGCGCACCTTAATTAGCAGTGTGTCACTCACGTAGAACCAAGGTATAGAAGAAAGTGTGTGCAAATTTATTTTTAAACACAGAGATGTATGTATAAGAGTGAATGTTGTTCCGGTGATTTCCATCCGCTCCTTTTCCTTTCAGCAAGTGGATGGTGGTTACGTGTGTTGTGGAGTTTCATTTGTTTTCAAGTAATATCACAAACTAAATGAAAGGGAAAATGGAACTCAACTTGATTGAAATGCCTATATTTTGTAATTATGCAAACTAAAAATGAGAATTTCGGAGAAAAATGTCCCATTTTCGTAGGATTTGTTCCCCCTCGGTGATGACTTCATCGATAATCCTCTGCAGTGCTGTTTCAGAATATTTTTGCAGCAAATGAAAGCCTGGAGTAGTGAAACCTTTCAGTGTGAGCCCGCTGTGATGGGGCTCCGTCTGTGTAGCAGGGCTTCACGCTCACCACAACAGCAGTGTTTGAGGCCTTTCCCAGCACTGCCTGCTTCTTTGTGAGCATCCATCAGTGCACCAGGCGTGCCCAGCAGAGCCCAGCTGGCTGCGATGGGAGGAGGAACACACAATTCACCTTCATACATTTACTCTCTGGCCATTAATTTAGCTGTCTTAATTTTGAACTGGATCCCAGTGTTTCTGCTAATGATTTTCTTGAAGCCCTTCCTAAATGACTGCAAGAAAATAGTAGTGGTATTTATGGTAAGAGTCCCCACTTAGCAGAAATGTGTTAAAGAAATCAGATGCTCTCAGTTTGAAGTCACAAAGGCTTCTGCTACACTTCTGCACGTTTTGGATAAGAGAATCTGCTCTGCAAAAGGCTCCTCAGCCAGACATGCCTCTTGGTTTCCCTGTGCTATGACAAGGGACGTATTTGACTCTGCTGGTCTTTTTGCTTTTTAGTTTTAGCCAGCTCTGCAAATTATTCCTTCCTGCTGGCAATGTGTATCTTGTTAGCTTCCTGTGTGATGGGAGCAGCACAGTCACAAGTGTGTTTTTTGCTGTTCAGTGATGCCTAGCAAAGTGCATCCTGTGAAATGCCACTTCATTTCACGTTTCTCAGTTTTGAATTCATCTTCACATACAAAATATGGCAAAATTCTTGTTGCACCAGACACCGGGGCGCATCAGGAAGGATGCTAAGTCATTCACTTAATTAGGCAGCAATTGGTGCTGGCTGGAGTGCGCCGCAATGCAAAGCAGCAGCATGGAAGTCAAGGGGACGAGCTGCTTGGCTGCTCCTTGATGGCTCAGTCTCAAGTGTAGGTATCCAAGTTGGGCCCTGCTCTGACCTCCAGGTGTGCTGCAGAATGACAAGTGCTGTATTTCTAGACTTTAAATGAAATAGCACCATTTGGAGAGCACAAACTTTCCTTGATACGCTATTTGTGTTCTCTCTTATCATTGATTACCTTTGGCTATGTGATCTAACCATGTCCATTTATTAATGTGGTTCCTTATAGCCACTTCAGGCAATGTAGGAAAATTGACTGGAGGAGCTCACGGAGCAATTTAAGGCCAAATCCTGATTGCAGAGCATAATGAAGCATGCTAACTGACGCATGGAGATCCTGTTGATTACTTTAAACAACCTTAAATGAAAGACGACAAATGACCTGTGTGGGTGGAATTGATGCAACTGGTGGATGAAAAGATACTTAGAAACCAAAAACAATGTTCTTTTCCCTCTTGCGAAGGTGGGGTGATGATATTATTTGCCTTGCCAGTCTACAAATAGCGTGTGACGATACAACTGGGCTCTTCTGTCGGTGCCTGGGCACATCACTGTCAGGGAACAACCCCCATTTCCAGGGGACCGGCCCACTAAAGCTCTTCAAAAAACCCAACCAGCTTCTCTATTTTTGCATCAAGCTGGCATTTCATAGCATCATAGAACCGTTCAGGCTGGAAAAGACCTCTCAGATCCCCAAGCCCAACCCCAGCCCACCCCCACCATGCCCACTGATTACATCGATCAGTGCCACAGCCCCACCACTCTGAGCACCTCCAGGGATGGTGACTCCACCACTCCCTGGGCAGCCTGTTCCACTGCATCACCACTCTTTCTGAGAGGAGATCGTTCCTAATATCTGACCTGAACCTCCCCTGGTGCAACTTAAAGCCTTAATTCCCTCTTGTCCTAATCCTTCTCTGAACTTCTGCCACTGTCCCATTGCCTTTGCCACACGGGTGCCTGATGATGCCCCGCTGCCTTCACACAGCACAGTGTTCCCAGCACATGGCAGCGGTGCAGCAGGGCCAGGTGAGACAGTTTGCTCTTCTGCATGTGAAGCACTGTGTCAATTGGCATATTCGGGTATATGAACTTTACAAATCGCTCCTTAGGAACGACAATTAAGGTGCCATTTACATACTTGTGTTAAGGAAATGAGTAACATTTATCATCAGCGCGTTCTCAGGATGAAGTCAGGTGTTCTGGCACACCCTGCATCTTTGGCATTCACAGTCTGCATCTCTCAGCCTGCAGCATTGCTTCATCAATAGCTGTCATAGGCACCAAGTCCTTAAAATAAAAACCAGAGTTTCATATATAGATGCCGAAGACACATTTGATTATTTCCTGTTTTAATGAAGTAAAATATTTTGTATTTTAGGTGGGTGTACCAATTCTGCTTTAAAGAACGCGGTTTTAAGGGTCTCATGGCTGAAGATTGTTGTATTGGCCCCAGGGAAGCACAGGGGGCTTTCACCAGCGGTCATAGCGAGTGATGTTTCAGTAGCTTTGTGTCACTCCTTTGGGTATTTTTGGAATGACCCCGGTACAGTTTTTATATTTTTCGCAATGCCTTGTTAAATACAGCAATGGTCGGTAACAACAGCAAGGTAAGCACTTGTTCATGACTAAGAAAACAAAACTGGCAAGAAACAGCAAACACAGCCTCTCTCCAGGGATCTGGCTTGGAGTGCATGAAAAACTCTTTATTTCTGAGAGTTACTTCTAAAATTCTTGACCTTCAGGAAATGGTTCAATTTTCCCATAAATAAGCAATGACTTTCACATGTCAGTGGGGGAGAGTGAAGAGATTGTTCTCTTTCTGTGAATATTCTCCACTGCGGAGTGGTGGAGGCAGTAGGCTGGTGGTGCAGAGCCCGGCGTGGGGTCCCTGCAGAAATAAATGGGGCCGCCCCTCCCCCTCCTACAGCAAGCTCCCCACACCCCCTACATCACCACGGGCAGGCTGCTTGTTATCTCTGCACATGGGTTGTACGTTCAGAAGATATAAAGTTGTCCTTGAGGTCAGGCTCCACTTGGATCCATGAGCAATTTCAGATTTTCTTTCTTTTTTTTTTCATCATACTTGCATAAGCTGCAAAAAAAAAAAAAAAGTTATCAAAGAGATAAAAGCCTATGATGCGTGGATATCCTCCTCTGTCTTCATTCTCGTGTTCATAAGCTTCGTTTTTTCAATTGGGTGGGGCTGGGGAGGGAAGACATGTCACTGATTTGTTGCGAAAGTTTGAAGTGGCTGCAGGTTAGCATTCCGTAATTATTTTTGTCATAAAGATGAATGCCATCCTAAAAGAGTTGGAAGCTAACGGCACCTCGGCTTTGATATATGAATATTACTGCTTTGAATGTTGGAATGGCATTATCGATGCTTTATGGCTTCATGACTGTGAGACATTTCTTCGTCTCTGATTCAGAAATACATTTCCAACGAATTTTATAGCGACTTTTGGTCTTTGACTTTTTTTTTTTTTGGCTTTCCTTTGATTTCAGACTGCTTCTTGAAGTGAATCTAAAAGAGCATAGGGTTTTACAGCTATGAATCCCCAATCTTAGGTGCTGAGGAGCCCCATTCCCCCCTCTAGGCTCGTGCCCTGCGATGCCACGGAGCTCATTCCTGCACTCCGGCTCCTGCTGGGAAATCACTGCCCTCAGAGAGAGCTGCTGCAGTGGGAAGCAGCTCGTGTGTGTCGCGTTTCCTGAAGTGTACAGCCTCCTAGCTATACAAAGATCATGCAAATGTGGTATTTAAGAGAATATATTTGCAGAATTGTAGTTTTTAAATGAAAATGGCATCATTCTGTTTAGAACGCGTTTCTCCCCTCACCCCCCCAGCCTGCCAAAGTGCTTCAGTTCGGCACGTTGCGATGAGCACTATTTAAAATACGTTTGAGGAAGCAGCAAAATGGAAGACTGCCCTCTAACGTCAGCAGAGCCACCAGAGGGGCTGGAATGCAGCGTGTGGCTGTGGAGGAGGATTGAAATGGGCCTCAACTTCTGCAGGTAGGAGGCATTTTGGGGAGGAAACCAGCACCTTTCTGCAGCACAGTCAGCGGGCACTGAAGGGCACGCAGCAGGAGCTGCACTGCTCCGTGCCAGCGTCGTGGTAAATGCAGTCTGAAAAAAGGCCCCTGGGTCTTTGTGGTGTTGGGAGGAGTACGAGATGACACAGGTCTGTGATTGTGCAAATAGCAGCATCACAACCCTGGGTTTGGGAAATGGAGCTTGGCAGGGTCTAGTAAGGGCTTGGCAGAAGGTGTCAGAAGGTATTTCAAAGAGATTTGCTAAGGTTTGCTATCCCGTTGCTGCCAGCTGCTGTATCTCCTTGTATTCATAAAATCATAGAATGGCCTGTGTTGTAAAGGACCTCAAAGATGATCTCATTTCAACCCCCCTGCTGAGTGCAGGGTCACCAAGCACCAGACCAGGCTGCCCAGAGCCACGTCCAGCCTGGCCTTGAATGCCTGCAGGGACGGGGCATCCACCACCTCCCTGGGCAACCTGTTCCAGTGCCTCACCACCCTCGGAGTGAAAAACTTCCTCCTAATAGCCAACCTAAACCTCCCCTGTATTAGTTTAAAACCATTCCCTCTTGTCCTATCACTATCTACCCTTGTAAACAGTCATACACCCTCTTGTTTATATGCTCCCTTTAAATATTGGAAGGCCACAATAAGGTCTCCCCGGAACCTTCTCTTCTCCAAGCTAAACAAGCCCAGTTCCCTCAGCCTTTCTTCATTTCTTCATATTCCTGCAGAAAATCCTTTGGAATGCCAGACAGAGCTCACTGTGTTACTACGTGGGTGTTTGAAAAGGTGGGCTCCACGAGAAGGTAGGCTCTAAATACAAAATATTTTCTATTGCGGTGCCAGCTTTTACAGTGCACAGATCAAAGGAAACATTCACCGGATCTGTTACAGCCTCCTGCTTCAAAATGTTTACCGTAAGAACATTATTAAAAAAATAATAATAATTATAATCAGCGTTTCGATTAATACATGCCAGCAAAAGATTACTGAAGACAAGGCATGAATCACAGTTTGAACTGCAGCTCTGTTTACGTCCACGTCGTCGTTTTGGCCTTCTTATGAATGGTCTGCTCCCGTGTTTTTGGAGTTGGTTTTGTGTTGTTGACTGACGATGGACTGCTGGGGGTTTCCAGCTGGGCCTCTTCTGGTCCTCAGCCTGGGCCCGTGGCTACGTAACCGTGCAGGAGTATTTGGGGAACTGACATAAGATGTGTTTCCCTCAGCGTTCCTGGCTGCGGTGCTTAATTTCCTGATCATTCAGCCAGCTCGTAGGAATATTCACAGGGAAGGATCACCAAGGTGGATGCAAATTCGGATATGATTGAAACATCAATCACTGACTCGCTGAAAAATATTTACAGTATTTTCTAACTTGAGAAAGGAATAATTTAATGCGATGTGCATCCTAGGGGGTTTTGTGGGGAAATTTGATGCCAAACGTTTGCACTCTATGCAAAAACTGTGCACTCATCAGGAACTGAAAAAGGCCAGAAATGAAACAAAGCCCCAAGGGGGTTTCAAAGAGGCTAGCCAGGAACCAACCTTCTGAAAACATTTTCCCATTGGAAATTCCAGATCATAAAAAAAATGAAGCGATCTGAGAAGAATCAATCAATCTTGACGCAGTCACAGGGAGGAAGCCAGCCTGTCAGGCCCCACTTTGCTCCCCTTGGCTTGGGATCAATGCTGACCACCCGTCTGAGCACCCAGGCTGGCATGGAACCCTCTGTGCAACAAGGAGCTGAACTCCAGATACCCATCCTATGCATCTTTCTTTGGTTTTGTCACTTAACAGTACTTTTTAGTTTCAGAATTCCTTGCACTGGAGTTTCTGGTCATCCGTAAAAGAGAAGAGCAGCAAAGCAAGCTGAAAGCGAATGACCGTGATTTATAGACAAGTTGTCCCAGTTTAACAACGCGCACAAGTGCCTGTCTCTAAAAAATTGGCACACTTATTTAAGTTAATAAAAGTATTTATTCTTTTTATTTCAGTGATTGTGAGATCATCCAAAGCAAGCTGAGCATCCAAGGTGCTAAGATGCCATCAAAAGAGAGAGAAGTGCCCAGCTTGGAGAGCTGCTGCCTCGATGGACTGCTCCCAAATGGCCGTGCAGGTACTGATGGTGGGGTGTGAGTCTAGCCTGCATCCCATCGTGTCCTGCAGGGAGGTGTTAACCCTGCTGCCTCTGCAGCTGCTCTAACGTGGTGCACTGGTGGGATGACCAGGGCCAGCATGAGCACGGGGCACAGTGTTTGGGGTCTGCAGCTGATGGCCATGCTGCTCTGCACCCAAGGGGCTGAGTAAAGCTCAAAGTGCTTGTGTGTTATAATAAGCAATTTCTTCTTTTTTTGTTTTTTTTTCTTACGTCTTAGCTGTAGCATGGTGTGATTTCCCAGACGTAAAGGAGATGTTCTGCCATGCACTGGCATCCGTTTGGGGTGCATATGTGTAGGCTTAAGATGCCTGCTAGCAGATGGAGCCGGTGCAGATGGCATGGCTATCACATATGGGGAGGAGTGTTTGATTCCTCCGAGTGGGAGTGTGATGTTATTCTCAATCACAGGGGTCAGAAGTGCTTTCACTTATCACTTACCATTCTTGGTACCTGCTATTTCAGGACGGAAAAATCTGTAAATATTGAGTGTCATGGCTCATTACTGGAAGCTTGGGTGGGATCGGTGTTTGAGCGGTATTTGGAGATAAGGCATTCAATATCCTGGAAGTTATTTCTGATAAATGCTGATTAATTGCTATTTCTTTTTAATAAATATCACAAGGAGAGATGAAGCTCTCCTCCACGCAGCCATAACCTGCTTTAAATTAAAATTCAGGAGAGTGATGGGAGCACGCCATTGCTGAATGTGTGGGGAGAGCAGGGAAATATTGCAGGGCTCTCATTTTCGAGAAACAATTTCTATTGCTCTCCTTCAAAACACAGTGCACCGCAGTGGGTAGAAACCAGTATTAAATCTATCATGCTTTTATCTTGTTCTTCACATCTCGGTTCGAAATCCAAACAAACTTGCTCAGAAAAGCAAGGATCCCTCTAACAAAGCAGCATTCTGGCAGCATAAACAACAGCCGAGCTCGAAAGGGAATGAAACCCCCATCTCCACGCTCTCCTGCCATTATGTAACCTATTAAAAGCAAAGCACTCTGCTGCAGCAACTGAGTGCTTTTATTGTACGGATTTTCTTAGAATTTTAATGGAAGGAGCTAAGTAACAAGTAAGATTCTTTCACTTTAATAGCTGATGGAGTGGATGGTATGGAAAGTGAGTGCGATACCTTTAATCTTTTCCTAATGAAAACACTGCCACCAGCTGGCTAACGCATGGCTTTGGCTGGGGGTTTATGCAGAAAAACCCACAGCTAAGATGGGAGGGGTATTTTAGGTCAACAACACGAACTGCAGTCCGGACACCTGAAGGCTTTGTAAGGGCTTAATTTAAAATTAATAGTAAGTGAAAGAAATACGAAAGACCAAGGCGCTTGAAACAGGCGGAAATCAATTTGCTCTGCTTTCTCAGGTTGTGGGGTTTTGTCTCTGGTGGTCAGGGCTTTGTGGAGTCACGGCTCGCAGGGGCTGGAAGGTCTGATGGCTGCGTGTTGTGACAGCTGCACACTGCTCTGTTACAGCGTTCGGCACCAGGACTTTTGGGTTCTGCCATAAATGCCATCAGTTCTTTACGTGTTGTTTTCCTAAAATATCCGTGGTGGCTAAGAGACATCAGCCACGCTGACATTTCAATTGCCCCGTTGGTTTTTACACCTCTGCTCGAGACGATTCGTGTACTCTAAACAGTCGTTTCAGGTTCTCTGCAGGCCCAAGAAGAATGCATGTCACGTCTGTAGAGTTGCCATAACAATCCTGGGGAAGAGACATCTTGTAAATAGAGGTTGGAGTTTGGGGGCACGGCTCCGTGCTCCGGCGGGATTCCCAATTGATATTGTGTCCAAGAAAAGGAACACACTGCAGTCTCAGCCACCGCTCCTGCAGGAGATGCGCTCCACACTGCAGCACGCTTTCCCTGTGGCTTATGATCTCCTTTGGCCCTAGACTCAGGCAATGACTTTTTTTTTTTTTTAAATTTTTACTTTTTTTCTTCCAATTCCTTCAGCACTTTGAAGCCGTGAGGAATTCCGGGCCTCAAATACTGCTGGTGCCTGCAGGAGGTCATCCTCTGCACTTTGGGGCTTTCTGGGGCTGCAGCTGGGAGGGAAGGGAGGAGATAGGCCGGGTGGCACAGCCTGCATTGGCTCAGAGACTGGGGGTAGCAGCAACACCTTCCCATCTTGCACCAGGCCTTTCCCCAGGCCTACGACAGCAAATGATTTCTGCTTCCACTCAGTTTTCCAGTATTTCAGGCATATTTCACTTAGAACCAAGGGCCAGTGATGGTTTTAGTTTCTAAAAGGAGGTATCAATGGCTAATTTCCTGAGTAGGAAGAAAACCAGCCCCTTCTGTATGTCGAGCATGTCTGGAACGATCTATGAAACATACCCATGGAGCATTTATTTACTGCTTAACTGGATGTGGGTGCTGGAACACAGCCTGAGTGTGGGTCGGTGCGATGCTCCGCTTCCCACCTGCGTCGGCAGACCGAGGGAGGAGCAGTACAGCCACACCGAGGGGAGATGCTGCATCCCCTTCACAAGTGAAACAGAAACTCAGTGACTGAAAACAGCAGCATCTCCTTTCATACAGCCAGCAGCAGAAGAGTCTTTTATCGATTTCTTCTGCATGTCAATATCACAGTAGAAACACTGCAATAGAAACAGCCTTTTCTTCTTAACATGCAGACAAGCAGAGCAACAATTTAAAACAAGCAAACAAAAACAAATAAAAACCCCTCCTGTTTTGAAATGGAACTTTCAGCAATTTGATCTAAATCTGTAAATGCTCCTGTAGATAAAGCAACGTTCTGCCCAAGGATGAAAGCTGTAGATGAGATCTGTCGAAGCAGAGAACTGAGGATCCAGCACAACTGGGGCCCAGGTATCACTATCCACCTTTAGGCTAAGGTCTGACATTCTCTCCAAGACAGTTTATCAATCATTAAAATGCAGTTACCCCACAGGGGCAGCCTTAATGAGGAGCAGATCTCTCTTTGACTGCGATGTCTAAAAGCAAGTTGGCGATGCGCATGTTGGTTTGCACCAGAGCTCAAGTTTGTTCTTAATATCTGAGCTGTGCATGATTGTCTTGAGAGCTCATTAAGCCTCATCTCATATCACTTGTAGGCAGCAGAAAGCTGAATCAGCTAAGGACTGGTCTGGACTTTGCTCCATGTAAGCAATATAAGGGTATTGCAAATATCCTGGCATGAAAGGGAGGCACCTACAAAAGGAGTTCTCCCCTCTTTAAGTACCCTAAGGGAGAAGTTCAGCATGAGTCAACTTTTTATTTCTTTTCACTTAAAAGTGATTTCAAGTTTGCATTAAAAATATTTACTGCTCATACTCGTGGACTGGGATCTTTATGTTCTGCCTGTATTTTTTTATTTTAGGTAAGTCTGAGACTGATCTTCCCTTAGAAGAGGTAAGTACTAAGAGCACAAACCAATTTAGAACTCTACACTTTTGAAATTAATTAGATACGTGAGCCATTTATTGGGAAGAAATAAAAACATACTGCAATATTTTCTGCATAGACTCTTAAGTTTTTGCCAGGCTTTTCCTCTTACCTTAACAGTACCAAGGCTTAAAATAATTCATGTTATTGGTTTTAACAAGAGGTAGTGATAAATTATTAAATGATCCCAAGTATTCTACAAGCATTATGGTTTCAAACCAACAGCCCACAAGTCCTGCTCAGGGCTTCTCCTGATATATTATTCTCCCCAAACAAGCATGTGCTGCAACCTTCTGTGATGTGAGACCAAATTAATTGCTCCTGTTGTTCCTTGGAAACTAACATTTCTCTAATGATCCAATATCTCATTAGGCAGCACTAAAATACTGTTGTTGCTAAAGAGCGGTTTGCCCATGGAGGACCTCCTTGGCACCTGATTTGTTGTGAGCTGACAGCAGGCATAGTACCTTAAAACATCCCAAAATTATAACTGTGTGCACCTTCCACATCGAAGTAAGTGTGTACTATTCTTCATATCTATTGAAATGCCAAAATAGAATATTGCAGTTCAGCAATGACAGCATAATAAATAGAACCATAGAGGCGTTAAGGTTGGAAAAGACACCTGAGATCATCCAGTCCAACCGTCCACCTACCACCAGTGTTGCCCACTAAGCCATGTCCCTAAGTACTACATCCACCCTTTCCTTAAACACCTCCAAAGATGGTGACTCCACCACTCCCTGGGCAGCCTGTTCCAGCAGCTCACCACTCTTTCAGAGAAGAAATTGTTCCTAATACCCAACCTGAACCTTCCCTGGCTCAACTTGAGGCCATGACGCCTCGTCCTATCACTGTTACCTAGGAGCACAGGCCTACCCCTACCTCATTACAATCTCATTTCAGGGACTTGGAGAGAGCAATGAGGTCTCCTCTGAGCCTCCTCTTCTCCAGACTGAACCATCCCTTCTTATAGATGGGCATCACAATACGAGCAAATCAATTGGTTTAATTGAGCACTTTCTTCTGGGATGAAATTTTACTTGCTAGTCTAGAAGAAGCCATGTTTGTCCAGTAGTCCCATTAATTCCCATGGCCCTCTTGAAGAAGAAGGCAGCACAGAGATGTTGGCTCCAGTCCCATGGCTCTGAGGATGCTGTAGGTGCCCACAGAGGCACTGCAGGGTGCAGGGAGATGTAAGGCACGTTCACCCCGCCTGGAAGCTCTTGTCCAGGAGGAGACATCTCAGCTTGCTGTGCTGTAATCCTGCCTTAGAGGGGAGGATTAGAGGAGGATTAAGCTGCAGTGAACCAAGGTCACTCTATTCCCGAGTGACAGACTTCACACAGAGATTTAGTATAATTTGGAAAATACTGTTGACTTTGAGTGGCCGTGTGATTTCCCTGAGACTGCCTGAGCAGACGTGGCCGTAGCACTGGGGGTTCAGAGAGGCAGCTTTGTAGGAGGGGATCTTTCCATTTTCTCTTCTCTGTGAGAGTTGGAGAAACTTGGGATGGCCACAGGATCACGAACATCTCTTCTGGCTGCCCTGAAGACAGTGTTGCTCCCATCTACCACTGCTCACTGAGTCTGGTTGGAGCTGCAGTGAGGCGAGGGTGCAGAGGAATGGTAGTTTTACTGAGATCTGGCAGATCAAGATTTCAAATAAGGATCCAGGTCTGATTTGGCAAGGAAAATATATATCATAATTAAACAATAACAAAAGAAAAAAAAAACCAAGAATTTTCAATGTAGAAGTCATTGCAAGGAGATATTTAGACACCCACCTCTTCCCAGCATCTGCAGAGGTCATTCTGGATTCCAAATTTACAATTCAATTAGAGCTTTTCTTATCAGCAAAAAGTAATTGAATATTTGAATTCAGTTAATCAGCTGAAGCCTAACACGGGATATGAAATGGCTAAATCTCAACTGAAGACGTGGGTGTATGCAACTGGCTGTAAGTTTGGGGCAGATATGGGCATTTTGCTATTGTGAGACTGCTTTATTTTGCAGGACACTGGCAGCTGGGCTGGGTCTGAGCTATCTAATAGCTTGTGAAGTGTCTCAGGGTAATTATACTTCTAAGTGCTTGCTTACACGCGTCTCTGACTCTCTGGGTATATATATCTTCTAAACTACAGATTACCTGTAGTCTGCATTTGAGAACTCCATGTTGTACAATAGTTTATTATGAGCTACTTACAAATGCTAATTACACTTACAATTATCACAAAGTCTGAAAGAAGAAATGGAGCATTTAGGGGCGATGCATTGTGGTTGTTCTGCAAACACAGATAGCTGGTGACAAGAGTCAGATGTTGTGCTCCAGCAAAGGCAGTGTGCTGGCTGGAGCAGGTTCACATGGGCTGGAGCTGGAGCAGCCATCTTCAGCCCCATGTGGCTGAATCTCTGCAGGAGACCACTTTTGTCTCCAGGAAGACCACATCCTTTTCTGGGTGCTGAAGACTTTGAAGCACCTCCAGGCTCCTCTGCATCATCATGCTAACATCCTCCTCCTCCCTCTGTATCCTTCTATTCACCGTAATTGTGAGTCTGCCCAGAAAGTGCACGCGTGTATGGGGCTGAACCAGAGCCCTTTGGGTTGAGTGGGCTGATCCTCCAGCTGATCCCAGTGGGCTTTGGATCCATCCCCATGACAGTAACACAAGTTATGCAATATTGACTGTTTAATATTCATGTTTCTGTACAGACCTCATTATCTGTCCTTGCATTAGCTCCCTGATGTACTGAATAATTGGATAGTTTTCATTTTACAAAGAGAATTTGTTGACCTTCAGTTAAATTCAAACAGATACTTTAGGGTACAATTTAGAAAGCTCATCCTGGAAAAAAAAGAAGATTGTAGCGTGTCAGGCATTACAAATATCTTTATTTTCTCTATATCTGTTCCTCAAGCCTTGCTTCTGATTCAGCACATTAACACCTGCAAGAAAAGCTGCTTCCCCAATGTTCTTGGCAGATTTCTGCTCTGGATTATTTTAGATTGCAATGTTTTCTTGCTGATAAGATGTAAATAAACCCAAAGGCTCTTATTCCCCTTTTGATAAATGAATTAATAGAATAAAAGATGAAACGGGCTCTCTTAAAAATGTTTGCATACATTACAGAGTTGTGAAGTTTTCCGAAAGTTACTCGTGCAAAAAACAAATGTGATGTTCACTGAAGTTCTGTGTTGGACTTGAGCAGGTTACCAGCTACGCATCATGTTATTAACTTGACTTATTTCTCCAGGTCAGCTCTGAAACACCTCCAGCCAACTTCAAAAGTGGAACAAGGAAATACCTCCATGTTCAGAAGAAATGAGGCGTTACAAGTGCTTGTGATAGGGCAGTAGAAATGGTGGTAGCGTTTCGCAGAGGCTTCTGCAGACAGAGCTGTTACTTCTACAATAGATTCCTGACAAGTCCAGAACAAATATTCTGACAGTGAATTGACTTCTGGATTGTGTAAGCCAAGCACAATGAAAAATGCTTTGTGTTGACTCAGTCAAAGGTTTTCT
Source organism: Numida meleagris (assembly GCF_002078875.1). NCBI lineage: Eukaryota > Metazoa > Chordata > Aves > Galliformes > Numididae > Numida > Numida meleagris. The sequence continues at coordinate 2,252,970 of NC_034413.1, read as the reverse complement.
ACATTGTTAATAGAGTCCGTTCTTTCGCTCTTCCAGAGTTATTTCTGTGTTCTTCAGAGCATTATTTTTGTTCCCGTTGCAGGAATTTGTTAGTGCAGGAATAATCAGTTAACTCTTACATATTTAACTCTGAGGAAAGCCTTTTGTGGACTACAATGGGATTTGTATCAGCACCTTAAAATTATACCTTAGGAATTAAAAGGTTTTCACATAAAAATTATTCAAGACCGCCCAGGCTAACAATGCCTGCTGCTTTCTGTCATGTTTCCCATGGTAACACGAGCCTTTCAGAAAAGAAGGAAAGAACTACCCTGAGGGGAAAAAATAACGAGAAGAAAGGAAAATACAGGCTTATGAAACCACTTGTTTCCCAACGACTAAACACAGAGTGTGTTTTCATTACGTCTTTCTAATCCAGGCCACTCTTGCCAAGGGGACATCTGCAGTCTTCATTGTGCCATTAGCAAGTCGTGCATCAAAAGAGGTTTCTCCTTCTCCCAAGTGGCTCTTCCCTGACTTGCAATAGCAACAAAGGAATGAATATGGGGGGTTTTGATGTTAGGAGTCAGGAAAAAAAAATCACCCTGCGGATGTGAAACTGAAAGAGACTCCAGAGATGGTTCAGCCCCAAATCTTGTGTAGCCTCCAAGCAAAACCACGTTCCTGTGAACAGCAAGTGAAGTAGGTGTTCTGCTGTGGGAGCAGCAAAAAGCAGCTCTAGTGCCACTGGGAATGTGAAGGTCTGGTCTGTCTAGACTGCTCCTGGAAGATCAATTAGGAATTCTTAATGTGTCTCTTGTTGCCATTGTGTTGATCTCATGTTGCCTCATTTTCGGTGTCCAAAAAGAGCAGCTGGGCTGGCTGCTGGTTTCCTCCTTTGAAACAACCTCCCTCCATCTTCTCTTCCTGATATTAATCAATATCAAATCTTTCAACTCTTTAAAGAAAAGTCTTTCTTGGTTGTTTTTTTTTCTGATTGTTTGTTTGTCTGAAAGTTTGTGAAGTCTCTCCCATCTCTGCAGTTCGTCTCTGACCTTTCTTAAATTACGTCATCTCTTTTGCAGCAATCACAATGCTGGTTCATATTGGATGCATCGTTCTCCCACTCCCACCACACCTTGAAGTCTTGCTGCGAGGAAGGATGCTCCCTGCCCGCATAGCACCTTTCTGAATGCATACCTTTTCCTCGCTTATCTAAGTTCAGTTGTTTGCGTTTTCTTTTTCTTTCTTCATTTTTTTTCCCCTATTTTGTGGCATTCTTTATTCCTCTATCCAAATGAAAACACAGAATAAGATCAGACCAAGAAAAGATTCTTTTGGATCCACGCTAAATTATCTCCGTGTCTAAAAGTGATCCATGAAGTAATTTAGGAGGGTAGAAAACGCTTGTTTCCAGTAACAAAAATCCTTCAATTGCTACCAAAGATCCTGTTATCCTGGAGTGCTGGAGTTATTCACTCTTCACTCAATACTTTATTTATGTGCATGTTGTGGTTCCACATCACTGATGCTAATCTGCTTGCTGAGTTCCTGTCGCCTTCATGACTGTTTAAAAATACATGGAAGCTGTGCCGTGCTGATCTCAGCACTTGGACACATCTATCTTCATAGAACACTCTACAAACGTAGCATTTCTGTCGGCAGCCTGACTGCACCCCAAGACAAGATGCTAACACAGTTTTTTCTGGTTGCGTTATCGATTGGTGGTGGAAGCTCCAGGCTTACAGGCTCGTGAACAAGTAGCATTTGCTACTCCAATAATTTAAGAGCTGGATGTCTGATTAAACAATCTCGCTCCCTCCGCAATAGAGAGAGAGGCCAACATGCCCAAGGGTGGTTCAACCCACCTGAGTAATGTCTTAAGGGGATGAATCATCCTTTGGCATCACATCCATCACCACATCATGTAGGAGAAGTCTGGGTGACAAATATGTTCCACATTTTAGTGGTCAACCTGGAGCAAGACAAAACCAACCGATAGCTCAGCCCTGCACAGGCCATGCAGGAGCTCGACCCGGCTCTCAGCCCAGGCCAACAGCTTTGCTTAGAGACGGACAGAAGATTTGGTTTAGATGGTTTATTAATCTCAGAAGAAGAGCTTGTTACAAAGTTCAGCAAATGACACTGATGAAAAGGTTTTTCACTTCCAAATTTCCACGCTGCTTCGAAACAGCAAGATGTGAGCTATGTCATTAGCTTTGTTTTTCTCGTCTTCTCTCTCTGATTTTTAAAGCTTTGCACATAAGGCAGCTGGAAATGCTGCCATATTTTGAGGCAGGTGACATTTCTTTATCAGATGTACTAGACAGTTGATGACTCTAGTAATGCTCTAATTATGTGTAGTGAGTTGTCTCTAAGTGCTGTATGAAAATGCTTACTGCATCATTAGCTACCTTGTTGTTTACTAAATGTCTTTTATAATACTATAGGGGCCCAAATGAAGGTTGTGTCAGTGATTGCGTTCTGAATTTCTATTTTTAGGGATTTATAATTCAATCATTTATTTTCACTTCAGGCTGACATCCTGATTCTCAGCTGAGACTGAGTTTAATTACTAAGTCTAAAAGAAAAAATCATTGTGGATGGATTATATTACTGGATCGTGGGGTAGTTTTTCTTATAGCACTGTGGGAGCCAATATTTTTCAGTGCCTTTCCTGTTTGCACTGGAAAGAAGACTTCTTTAAAGCAAAGGTTTTAAGATCAGAGGTGCAGATAGCGCTTAGGTGTGTGAATATGCCTGAGCATAGAATCATAGAATATCCCAATTTGGAAGGGATCATCAAGTCCAGCAGACAGGCACAGCACATGAGAGCATTGCAGGGGAACCTGCACATGGGATGTGTCTGCAGCCTGTTTCTTGGTGGTGGAGCCCAGGGACTTTGGGGCAGAGCAGGGTGGGCAGCAGGGACAGCTCCTGCTTCCTTGCAGTGGCTTGGTGCACAAATTGCCATGAAGTGCTACAGGCAAACGATGCAACTTGGCGTCCAATGGAGATGACTCCAAACTGACAGTGGCTATTGTAGCACAGATGTTCTCTGAAACAGTCCTGCTCCATCCTCAGCCCGCTGCACGTTGAGAATTAATACATTGCCACAGGTTTTGAGTTCCCCTTATTGGTGATTAATTGTTCCAATATACACTCATTACTTTTTCTTACATCTTTTCTTACATCTTACATTCTTGCTTCTACACGGTGCTAAGAAGTTAAAGATATTAAAGCCTTTAATTGCTCAGAGTGAGGTTTCCTTCTCCCACAAAGGTATGAAAGAAAAGAAAAATGAAAGAAATTTCTAGAATAATGCGTTATTTTCATGCTGCGCGTCCTAAGCACAGATCACCAGTGAAGCTGTGAGCCAAAATGGATTTTGTTTTTCAGTGTGAATGTATTAAACGTGCTTGTCTAAAAAAAAAAATATTTCTGAAAAGTCTCTGGATAGATGGAAATGTCAGTGAGATGAGTGCTGTGATGAAAAGAATAGTTACAGCCCTGTGCTAGCGTGCAACTGCCAGGGAATTTAAAATGAAATTACAACAATTTAAAAATAACACAAAGAATTTATTGGGTTGCTCCAAACATATCCAAATGTGATCGGCTGCAAAAGGGTTTGTGTTCCTGGTGGAGTAATTAGAGTGGCAATCTGACACATTGTTTGGCAATGTCTAATATTAGTAATATTTTGTCAAGTGTTATAAATAATCCAGAAATAGCCTGGAATTATCATTTAATGGCTGACTCAGCTGGTGCTTCCTAGGTGATTTTTCATCAGTACATGACTACGCAGTCATTTTTTTAAAAAACTTGCCGTTATTTCTTATAATTTTGAAACAGCATTAATCCTTATAAAGAGGGAGACATCTACTTTTAAAGCAGTGCCACATGGACCTGGTGGGAGCCATTTCAAGTGAGCAAGAAAGACAGTGTGAAAAATCTCATCCAGAGGGGAATGCGGATGCACGGGGAGCGCTCTGAGTCAATTAAGTCTGTCATTAGAGATGGTTGTTACCAAAACACGATGTACAGTGAGTTCTGCAGCTCAGGAGCAGTCCTTACCTTGGGTAGCAGGTGTGTGGGAAGATGTGGAGCTTGGAGACCTGATGCTGCTCTTGGCTCACATTAGTGGTGGGACGTGGAGCAAGCCCTTCAGGTCCACCCACTGACCTTACAGACTCTAGCTTTGTCATTCCTGCATTTGTCAGATCTCCGTGCCATTGCCTTCCTCTGGCCACCTGAAGGAAGGACAAAGTAAGGACAGAGCTCCATAATATGGCACACGGAAACTGCAGGGAAGCCGAGGATAAGTGGGAAAGAGCTGGTTTCCCCCTGGTGCCTCATATCTTGGGTCTTGGGAGCAAGGTGAGCTGCAGCAGGAGCTCTCCCTGGTGCGTTGTCCTTCTTTAGAATGTATTTTCCCATTGTGGAAGGCCATGGCTGGTGATTTTGGGTGCAAGGAGACGGTAAATACAAATCAAAAGAGGGAGTCTAAATTTATTGAGTTTTTATTAAGTCAGTTAAACTTACTTTGCATACCAGGACTTAAGTTATTTAATTATCCATCTAAAATTCTAGGCAGAAATTTTAGTCATAATCATCTAAATACAAGCACTGTCCTACTCATCCCTTACTCCCCCTAAATCACGCAGTTTTAATTATCTCCAGTGACTTGAGTAATAACACGGCACAACATTTTGCAACAAATATTCCATTAACTTTTCTGTGTTTCAAAATAGATTTATAAAAATGCTTTTCTTAGTGTTTTCAATTACAAGAGAAAGCTGTACGTCATGTCAGTGCCTCACATAATTCAACTGATAATCTCAGCAGTCAATTAAATTTTAAATGCTTCTCCATTAAATACTTATTTTACCATAGTAAATAATTCAACGTGTTTCCATTTAAAATTGTCTCACATCACAAAGTTTTCAATCTTCTTTTTTAATAAAGTCACGTCACCCTAATTATTGAAATAAAAGAACTTTTATTTAAAGATTTTTTGCCAGTGCATTCGCTGTTAGTAACTCTGTACATACTTTTCCATTTACCGTCTTAGTGATACGTAAAAATAGATAATAAATAAATAAAACCATTGAAATCAAGTGACAAAACTGAAATACACTGGGCTGAAATGCATCTTACCAATACCCTTCATTGATTTCTACCCTGAGTTCCTTTCCAAAATGTGTATCTACTTATTGTCACAGTTGGTAATGACCAGTGTGGTCCAAGTTACAGAATGACTTAGATATACCTGGATCATTTTCCAGTGTAGGCAACTTTGATGTAGAATCTTTCTATGCTTGATCTTATGCAACTATGCCCTTAATTTTTCGTTGATTATTTTGTCTTGCTCTAATATAAATATTGTTTAGGAGTCAGTGTTCATGGAGAGTTACTCTTCATATGCAGACTGAAATCTGAGATTTCCTCTCCGCATACTGAAATCCGCCAGGTGACTTTGGTGATAAATGGACAATAGATTTAAAAGGTATTTACAGAAGGGTGAGAATAATATTTTGTTGTTGTATTTGTCTTCGCTTTTTTTGGGGTTTTTTTTGTTTTTTTTTTTTTTTTTCTGGAGGGGTTGTTACCAATGGCAGCTTAAATTTTGCACTGAGTATCTAAATTCTATATTGAGTGGTAATGATATGAGAAAGGACTACAAAATATTAAAGTTCAGAACGATTGAACAGATGCTATCGCACATCTGATATCTTGAACAACATTCATTTAGAAAGGTTAAAGAAAGTGGTGCAGGTAAGTGGTGTATGTGGGTGTGTGCAACAGGGCAGGACAGCACCAGCACGGAGAGTTGTGCCTTGCCCACCTGGATAATCCATTTTAATTCCTATCGCTTTTCCCTGTTTCATAACCCTGAGACAGATACAACCCTTTTTACATCCTGCTTTCCTTACTGGAGCAAGCAAAATGGAGCATGTGAAATCCAGATGACAAAACCCTGCAGAATTTATAGCCAGCATTGCTTTATTATCTCGGAATTGATGTGACATGCAGAGCAGGACCGCCCCTGTGTTAACACACTTGCTAACACTGGGGGTCTTGGCCTGCATAAAACATACAAGTCAGGCTGGGAAAAGTCAACACCCAAAAGTTGTTTGTGCTGATTGCTAATAGACCAACAAGCCTTTAAAATTATGTAAATGGGCTGGAAAATATTCGGTGGCTGAGGATGTGCTGCAATTTCATTTCATACATTTATCTCATTAATTTCATAGCGTGCGTTGGGTTTTCTGAGCACCATTCACGAGCATAAACTGCTTATCCCTCCATCACTGTCTTGTCGTCCCCTTCTTTTGCTACAGGCTCCACTGGCCTCAGATTACTGTAAATTCTTTGGAGCAAGGATGTGTATTTGGACGGCATCCAGCGTGGTGGGACCTTCTCTTGATTTTAGCATTGCCACTGTGAAAGCAGTACACAATAGCCATCGTATGCGACATATGGAAAGTTGTGATAAGAACGTCTTTCAAGCCTCTAAATTAGATGTGATTATGGGTATACTGTTGTCCTGCAGAAAACATTATTGAAGTATGCGAGAAAGAAACTTCACGGGTAGTGGACCAGCTTGAAGGAAACTTGCTTATTTCTAATTATTTTGTATTAATTGAAAGCTTTTAATAAATTAATATTATGGTAAACGTAAATCTTTATGTTAGCATTCATCACTGTTACCCTTAGGCATTCTCCTGCGGAATAACCACAGAGATAGCGAAGTTAATGTGCTTCAAAGCACTTTAGATATTAAATCCAGAAACAAAGCAGTGTTTTTTACAGAGAAAGCAGAGGAACTGTTGGTGGAGACAAGGTGATTTTTTGGGAAAGCACCCCATTGTGCACCATGCAGCGGGGCCGCTCCTCTCCCACACCTCCTGCCCTGCCTCAGCTCTCTGCAGCAATCCGGGTTGGAAGGCGCAGACACATCAGGAACATGATTGGAAAAAAAAAAAAGAAATGCGTTTTTCTTTTTTCTCAGAGTTGGCAGACGTTGGCCAAAGGAGCGTTCAGAGGTGAGGAGGTCGATGGACTTGGCGGCTTTTTTTTTTTTTTCTTTTTTTGGTATGTATTTTCTGCTTTACTGCTTTGGTCAGTTGGGAGGGATTTTCACGCAAAGAGGAGAAGGAAAGCTTGTCTTATTCTCTGGGGATGTTGTATGAATGTAGGAATGACTTAGGATGCAAGGAAACACAAGCTGAGGAACAGAAATAGGGCAGACTGAGGAAGTAACTTGTGATACGCTGCTTCTGTAAAGACAGAAAAAACGGAGGCTGCTCGGAAAGTAGAGCTGCAGAGTAAGCATTAATAAGCAAAGTAAATACGTGTTTGACCATGTGGGAATAAATAAGTTTTATGGGATAAATTGAGACAAGGTTTTAGTAGTTGCTTTGCACATTTTGGGGCACAAGAGGGAAAAAGAAGCGGGTCGGTGTATGCAAGCCTCAGCTTCACTCTAGACATGCACCACCATGGCCCACAGTCATCTCCATGCTCCACACCAGCTCCTGTACAGCCCATGCCATGCAGCATGGGCACGGCCTCTACACCTGGAGCTCTTTGTTCCTCTTGGCTGAATCTGTTCCAGAGCATGAAAAAGGTGTGAAAACTCTTCATGGCTTGGTTTCAGCATCCCTGCCCTTGGGGTGGGGGGCTTCCTGAATGGCCCCTACTTGCCAGTAGAAACTTTGATCAGTGGAACACAGTACTGTCCACTGAAAAGGAGGGAAATACAAACAGGCTCCAAATGATCAAATGGAGAAGCACTGCTGGTGAATAGTGTGCAGTATTGGCAGTAGCAGTAGAGCAGCGTGGCTCAGCAACGTGGCTAGCTCGTTGGCTTTGCCATCCCCTTTCCCTGTGCAGAAAACAGGTCTCTTCCAGCATGGTTTAAAATGTGCTGAGTGTAAGTGCAGAAGCATCACAGGATGCGTCCAAAGTAAATAAAGCCTCGCAGAGGGTGTTAAATTAAAACCAAAGGGATGAAAGATAAGCCCCTCGGCCAAGCGTGAAGCCATGGAAGTTCCTGCCCTACATGGCACTAACACCGATGTTCCAGGTACCCATTGGTGAAGATGTGCCTGATGCTCACAGCCTCCTGCAGCACGCAGAAACACCTGTACTAAATATCCAAGCATCTCAGAGCAAAAACTCCCAGGGTCCTAAAGATGGCCTCAGCTCTGGGCTGTGAGAGCCTCTTGTTGCCTGCTGGATTGCAGCAGACACCATGGAGAGATAATGGTCCACTGCTGCTTGCAGCGCATCCATTTTATTTCTCTTTGTGACTTCCTTCTGTTTTAGCGTTCACACGGAGCCCATTAAATGACACAAGTGGTGGATTCGGGCGTTTTGCCGTTGTGGGGTTTTTGTTGTTGTTATTGTTGTTTTTTGCTTATGCATAAAAGAATCATAATAGTCCTTAAAAGCTGTTATTCCCCATGCTGGGAAAACACTCTTTAGCCACCTGCTGGAAAAAGTGTGCTCCAAATGGAGCATTTTTGTTACGAATAGGAACCCTTGGTGCTCAGTAGGTGTTGGCAGCTATCTGCTGTGCCAGCCCGTGCTCATGGCCACACACCATGGGGCTCTGCAGGCTCCAAGCACTGGATTTTGCCACCGGGGTGCAGAGCAGCAGGAGATGCTGGCTCCTGTGCGTGTTGTGCAGGTGTCAGGGCACCTTTCCCTGCGCGCTGCCCAGCTGAGCACACGATGCTATTGGCTGTTATTTATCCCTAGTGACTATCCTCCGACATGACACAGCCACTGCCCTGGCCATTGGGAGCCAGGTGTTTTGCATCAGCCAGGTATGGGGATGCGCAGCCACACGGATGTGTTTTCTGCTTCACCTCGTATCCCATCTGCAGCCCAACAGGGGACGTGTCTCTAAGCCACTGGAAGACTCAGCCCCTGCAGCATCATTTGGGAGTGGGCAGGACTTCTGTGCTCTGAGCGCAGACCGCGGTCACCCGGGGATGAGGATCAGCTTTTCCTGATGGGCTGTGGGACCAGCGACCTCTGCTGCTGCGACACGTGAGTCGTAGAACAGAGAGAAACAGAGCAAGCAAATTACTTGGAATGCAGAGCTGCTGATTTTTGAAGTTTAGTATCTCGGGTATTTATTTATTCAAACGCCCTGTGCACCTCATTTACAACACTGTCTGTGGCTGGCAAGATTTTATCTAATGTGTGTTCAGACGAGCAGAATAGAATGATCAACTCCAAACTTGCAATTTTTTTCCCTTCATTATCCCACCAATAGGGGGAAAAACAATCTGGAGACAAGAATTAAACTTTGTTGAGAAAACAACTTCTGGGCAGTGGTTGTGCTCTTGCCTCACTCGAGCTGCAGAGCTGTGGTGGATATGAATGAGCTCTGAAGCCCCTAAATACTTAAATTTTCATAGCATTTTCCTAATGCCAACAGAAAGAATGGCAGGGTTACTCCAGGACATGTCCCTGCCTTGTGCTGGCCATAGGGACTGGCTCTGTTGGCCCCTATGGGGAGGGCTGTGTCACACTGCGCCCTGCTCTCCTCGTGGACATTTGCTGGCACGTTATGATTCTCAGCACTTATTCATTTGGATAGGAAGGAGAATTTGTGGGGGGGAAAAAAAAAAAAAAAAAAAAGGTCAAAGAAGATTAATAAGGGACAGAATGTCTAATAACTACACAATATTAGATGAAAATAGGAGAATGATTACTGCGCACGCTGTGCTGCTTGATCTTATTATCCCGCTTTAGTGGAATCCATAATTTACAACTTTAATAAACTCCCAACCTCTTTGGGCCAAGATATACATTGCTGTTATTTTTATTAGCTACATAATAAGAAGAAGCAATCTGCAACGTAATTGCCCTGCATAAGCAAAGTTCTAATCACTTTTAAGAATATTTTTATGGCGACTCACAGGGACAAAACCAGACAAAGCACAGCCCTGGGACTGGGTGTCTTCACCTCCAGGTTTCCAGCATCACGTCTTTTGCTAATGGGTAGAGGTCACATTACCTTGGAATAGCTAATGATGAAATTGGGGGATCAAAGCACCAAAGTTGAAATATTCTGCCCCAGATTTGTATTAACCCCTCACTTGTTTTCTAAGTCCTGAAGAATTTTAGGGAAAAAAAAAATAAGAAACCTAGAGTGATTCCCCAATACCAGGCTAAAACTGGGCTTGGAACGCCATAGGCAGCATTCCCAGCTCTGTAATTCAGAGCATGATTTAAGCAGTCACAGAAATTCGGAGTGAATTAAACTTTTATCGTATGCTTCCACAGGACAACTGAAGAGAATCCCACCATTGATAGGATTTCATCACCATACTCTGATTTGCAGGATAATTACATGGAACATAATGACACCTGTAACTGGCATTAAAACTCTATCAACAAGCTTTTCCTCTGGAGTTACCCCCCGCCCTCTCTCAAGTTAATGTTTCCAGTCGGTCTTTCTTATGTTGTGAAGCAGTTTTTCAGCTGGTCTGAGGCCCTCAGCTCCTGCTTCTGGTTATTCCTGCAGTTCTTAGGGTGTGTGAGCGCTCAGCATCGTATCGCACTGTTTGCTCAAGCAGCAAGCTGCTCACAGTCCTGCTGCTCCTCTTCACTCCTGCAGCTGAGGCCTCAACTCGGTTCACCTTAGCACCTTGCTCTGGGCAATGTCACTGTGCTTCTGATCAGAGAAAAGATTGGGTAGGAAAGAAGCAGGATGCTGATGTATGTTGGGAGGTTTCTGCTCGTTGCCCTTGGCTGTTTCAGTGTGATCCAACCACTCAAACTCCTCCTGCATTTTCTTATTACATTGCGTTGCCTGTGTCTCCCTGCTCCGAACACATGAACTGCTTTTATCTTGTACACGTAGCAAACCTGAACAATGTATCTCCATTTTAAGGCCTTTCTGGCCTCGTTCCATCCATCTGCCTATCATTTCTGTCACAGCACGGAGCCATGGTGCCTGTGCTCATCCAGTCAATGGTGCTGACCTCGGCTGCTGCTGCTGAATACAGTTAAACTAGCTCTGTCCTCTGCTGCAAAGTCACCTTGCTCTCCTCTGTATTTCTCCTTTCTATCTCATCTTCTGGGATACCAATAAATAACCCCTTTTTTTTTCCAATATCACTTCATTATTTCCTTTGTGCCTCTGTTTTCTCCTCTGTTATTCTTAGGGTATGTGTTCTGGGGGCTAGCAGTCACTGGTGTGTACAGGCAGAGTCCTCTTCAGCCGGCCACAGCACAAACTGGACCACAACTGCTTCTACTGCTAGCACTGCTACTGCTTACCTTAGGGAGCTCCCTTTTCATGTGATAGATAGGAGAGGATGAAATGGGGGAATTTAGGAAACACGAAACATCAAATCGCAACGCTTCCAAACACATCGATTCCCACAATAACCACGCACATAACTCCATTTGGGCTTTTGCAAGTTCTGCAGGCACTCTTTAAGTTGTCTCCTGTGGGCCCTGGCCAGCACACAGCCCTCTGTGCTCCTTCAGCGCCTATGGGAGGAAGTGGGTGGAACTGGGAATTAGCTAGACCTAGATCACTGGGCAGGCAGAAGATAGGCAAGAGCTGGAGGACCAGGTTGTACCTTGATTAAGTGCTCTTGCTCTCCTTGTTCCTCGTCCTCTATGCGTCACACAGCTTATTAACTCCTGATTATTGCCTCAAGGTGCAGAAGCTTATGTCATTAGTTGATGTAGGAGTATCTGGCAATTGCCTCTGATTTTACACAGCACATTCGTTTCTTAACATCCCTCTTCCTCTCCCCCAGCTCTAGCTCCAGCATTTGCTGCACTTGAGGGATGGGATGAAGGACAAAAGCCCAAAGGGCCTCTGGTGAGCACCAGTGCCAGCCCAGCAGTGCAAGGAGTGAAGCTGGAACCAGTGCACTTGGGGCCAAAGCCAGTGTGCACCTTTCCTGGAGGCAAAGGGAAGGAGAAGCAATATGACTTTATCCCAACAGTGCACAGCTTCAGCAGGTGATAAAAAAAAAAGAAAAACATCCTATGTGGCAGATAGTAGTCATTTCACTTAGTGCTGCCCCTTGAAATGCATTTAGTAGCGCTGAATAGAACAGCGTCGGGAAGGTTATGCATAATACACATAGATCAATTTCCATGCATTGTTTAACTTACTAAATCTAATTCTCTTTTCCACCCACTACTCAATTTAATTTCCATGCATATAATGGATGGAATACAGCATTCCCGTGCCAGAGGCTAGCAGAAAGACCAGGTAGAGGTCAGGTGAATGTCTGAAAACAGAACAAATTACGGAGAACACTGATTGCTTTATTACAGGCTTTATCATCTTGTTTATAGAAGAAATAACTTTGGAAGTGACTGTTGATGATTTTAAATGTTTTCTCATTGTTAGAGTAACAGAACTGGTGTCATGATGAAAGAGAAACATAACACAACCTCTGCGTGTCCTTGTAGAATTTCAGCGGTTTCTTGGTGACAATCACAGTAATTAAAGCTGGAAAAAGAACAGTAGGTAAACCATTTGCACTGAGTCATAGCATGCAAATATTTTCCTTTTGAGCTCCAGCTAGCATGAGTTCGGGCTCTGCCAGAAAGCTGTTTTGTGTGCTTTTGTCATGGGTGGTGATTGCTTGGTTTTGTGTATGCGAGAGGGAAAGCAACACGATTTGGGGTTTGTTTTTCTTTTGAGGAGTTGCTCATAAGCTGTTGGGAAACAATCTCGGAAGACGTTTCTACTTTTTCAAGTATTAAGATTTACAGTTCCCAATTCAAAAGTCAGCTGTCGTATTTTTCACCCCTTGGTACTCTCGGGAAAATGGAAGAACAGTGAACGCTCCTCACGTAAAAACTTTGCAGTGGTAACATGCAATAAACCACTGGACTTGGAAGCCCCCGGGTGTGAGTGGGTTTCCATCATGTGCTGATTGCAAAATAAGCGTTTGACGAGTTAGATCTAGCTCTATATCTTCTGTAAACTGAGATGTTTTGAGCTCTGTTAGTAATCTCAGACTTCCATCAGCCATATGGGTAAATAGCTGGCTGCCCATGGGTTTCTCTGTGCTTAAGACAGCATGATGCTGAGGGTAATCACAGCAAAGCCATTTTCTGCCCTGAGTTCAGTTTGGCAGGTTCCCCCGCGTGAGCGCACACCAAGTCTTCCCCCTGCTGCAGACCAGCTCGGTTCTGTAGGAAATCAAAACTCATTAGGGCCATCCCCATCTACCTGCCTCATCAGCGGGGTAAATCAGCCCGCAAGCTTGTAAAGCAAAGATTTGCTGAGGTGGAGCATCCTCCTGCAATGTGCCCGCGTTGTTCACTGTGGGGCTGCGCTGCCGCTGGGGAAAGCATCATCCCAGCAGCTCCTCTCCGAGATGCATCGGCCATACATCAGCACAAGAGCATCGTATATTACCTGAGCAAGCTGTAGCTCTCACACCGCGTTACACCAATCCATCACTGAAGCAAGCTGTTGCTCTAATGATATATTAGTGTAATAATCTGAGCAGGGCATACCAATGATATATTACTCAAAAGATGGCACCATTTATGGAAGCAAGGTTCCAGGAAGATATTCAATGTAATTACAGGCTGCTGGCTGACTTCTAGTGGCAAGAAAGTCAGCCAGTGTACCCAGGATACAGCGGGAGCTGCTTTCCCAGCTGGGATGGAAATGCCAGTATAGAAACGAGCTTTCTGTTCACCTGGTGGTGAATGTGCTCTCCTCCTTAGCTGCAGTGAGTTGTGTTAAACCTGTGCTGGTCATTTGGTGGAAAGATCTAGCTAGGAGTTCCTCCAGGGAACACTCTTAGTACAGATTAGCTTCTTTCCAGGGCCAGGTTTCTATTTCTGCTGTTCTCTATGAATAGTTCCTCCATTTTGCGATTTGCTTTAGGACAAGGATAAATATTTCTTGCAACTCATCCTTAGAAATAAGCTACGTTTATTTTTGGTTTCATCTCGTGTTGTGGAAGTTTGGTGCACTGATGGTGTGGTGTCACTCGACTCAGTGATTGTGGGAAGAGATTCATTTTGCCCCCTTGAATATTTGATTGGTAAGAATGCATTCTATCATGAGAAGAAAACTGCTTGCCAAATGTTTAATATTTATAAGGGGCACTGTACTTCTGCAGCGTACGATTGGCACTGGTACATCCCAGCTTTCCGAATCCCTGCTCATCTTGCCTTTTTACAGGAGCAAATTAATTGTACCTCGGGAGGACAAAATTAAAGCACTGAAATAAAGAAAAAAAAAAAAAAAAAAGTGGGTTGTAGAAAATGATCGAGTGAACAATACTTCACGTTGCCTCTGACTTCTGTGAGGCAGCGAGCCACGTTTCTGACCTGGATGTGATCTTGCAGGGGCTGGCAAAGGAAGGGCGATGAGAGAAGGGGACAGGAGCTTTAGCTCCTTTGATTCTGACATTTCTTTTTTTCCCAAATAGATGCATGAACTTATGTTTAACGTTATAATACCTATAATAATAATTAATATCGCTAGCGCTTCTCTCCAAGGTCTCAAAGTGACTTCACAGGCAATTAGTCCCACGAGGCTCTAAGTATTAACGCTGTCCTTTGTGCGGGTGAGATCTGAAGGAAAAAGAGCCTAATTGGCTGCACGAAACCCATTAAAGTAAATGGGACGTAGGACCTGTGACTTTGAGGCTGCTCGCAGGGACTCGGAGCAGCAGCGTGCTGACATCCCGAGCCCTTCTCCATCCATCTCCCCTCGGGCTCTGGTACTACAAATATCTGATATGGAAGAGGGACAGGAGTCACTTTGTCACCACAGAAAGGGAAGGAAAAGCAGAGCCTTTGGAGAGGTGAGAAAGTGGGCTTTGTAGGACATCAGAAATATAGTGCACCTGATGTAAAAGCACTTTTCTCCAAGGTAACATGCCTGGCTCTTTTTCTGTAAGAAACGCTTCAGAGAACAATTGATCTTGTAGTTTCTTAGCAGTTGCACAGTATACAGAGAAGCACGGTCTGAAGTGAATAAATCTACATGCCATATAGCCCAGATCTTCTTTTCCAAAGCAAAATCGCAGGCGTGCTGAACCACAAACATGATTTCAAGTTGATTTTTACAAGGAGCAATGGCCTACCTCTTGAACGTGGGATGCTCCATACAAACATGCTGAAGAACTTCTTTATGATGGAGCATTGGCACAGGCTGCCCAGAGAGGTGGTGGAGTCTCCTTCTCTGGAGATATTCAAGACCCATCTGGATGCCAAACTGTGTGACCTATTGTAGGGAACTGCTTTAGCAGGGGGTTGGACTGGATGGTCTCTTGAGGTTCTTTCCAACCCCTGCGATTCTGTGATTTCGTATCACCGGAGTCTTTGCAGGAATTGCACATACAAAATGCATTATATTGACTTACTTTGCCCTGTGGGACTATTATTTTTCATTCATCCTTTTCATAATTGTTTAAATTTGTATTTTTATCACATTGAAAAGTGTAATAGAGAGCCTAAAAACATTCTAGACCCCCAGCAAGTCTGATCAGCCCCTAGCTCACTTTCACAGCTTCAAATCATCCAACAGCTGCCTGACTTCCAAAGCACAGCTGAGTTTCAGGTGTCTGGTTATCTCTTCCCTGTGCTTTGGTTGGCGAGTTACAGCTGTTCATAATGTGCAAAACAAAAATCTCTTTTCACTGAGGCTTTGCTTAGGGTCAAATACGTTTCCACAGGAGCAAACTGGGTTTTGCAAGGCAGCAAATCCCACTTAGTAATGTGTTAGAGACAGGGCAGCTGGTAGTAGGAGGTTATGAACTTGTAAGTGCTAGCATTACTCTACATGTCAGTGAAGTTGGCTATTTTTTAAATGTTGATTTGTTTACATAACAGCTACAAAATGAAGAATTAAAGGTGAGCAGTTAGAAGTACAAACACAGTCAAGCAAATCTGTTGGTGAGAGGACCGGTGTGAAATTTGAGACTGCCTGCTGAAAGCAGGTGAGCTTGGGCTCCAAACGACGGCCAGAGTCATTCAAGAGCAATTGCTTGGTACTGAAGTGTAGGTATATCTCAAGGAGACATAAACAGCCAGCAGAAAGTGAAGCTGTCTTACAGCTCCAGCTGCCCCTAAAGGAAGCCACGGGCCCACGAGGATCACCCAGTCCAGCCCCAGCCCACCCCCACCGTGCCCAATGTCCACGTCCCTCAGTGCCACATCCCCATGGCTCTGGAACACCTCCAGGGATGGTGACCCCACCTCTCCCTGGGCAGGAAGAAAGAGCATCACCACTCTTTTGGAGAAGATCAGCAGGAAAAGGATGGAGAGCCAAGGATGCTCCTCGCAGTCCCCCCTCACCACTGACAACAGCAGTGTGGTTTGTATACAACACATAATACGACCAAGTAGAAATTTTCCATTATTTTGCTGAAATTTGGGAGGAAATCTGAAGGGGGAACAGCTGAGCAGGCTCCAGCTCCCTGCACCGCCCAGCTTGCAGACTCCTGGCTGGCAACACGCCCCAAGTTGTTTTTGATGGATGGCCTTCCCAGCCTGGGAAATAAATGGGCTTTGTCCACAGTCCAGCACCGCGAGTCTCGGCCAATCTGAAAATAAATCACAGAGCATGATGTAAACACTTAGGCTTTCAAAAACAAAGCAGGTCCTCAAGGAGACATACTCTGCAATGTCTTTCCATTAAACATGAGTTTTGCAGTAATTAATAGCCTACTTAGTAATGGAAGCAAAAAAATAATAATAATAGGATTTCTCCAAGGGTTTCTTCACGCTCTATTGCAGCAGAACATGATGCTCATGACATGCTGCCCCTTCTGCAGTGGAACAGCTACAGGACAGCCCACATTTGACACCGAGCTCCTATTGAGTCCAGGTGAGCGATGGAAAGGGAGATGTGCCTTGGGAAAAGCAGATGGTTGTAACCTGCTTCTTGGCCATACGACCATAACCATTTCACTTGGCACTTCTGGTGTGGACAGTGAATACTTTGGTTTCTCCATTCTTGCTGTCTCGAACACAGGAGCTGTCCTGCTGCTACAGCCACACCAAATCCTGCAGCTGAAGTCGGGGCTGCATCTCCCTTCCATTTAGGTGCTAATGTATGGGAGATTTGTAGTAAGGGGCATATATCATAAGTAAGCAATCTCTTTACATATAGTTAATGATATTCTTTCCATAAAATTCGTAAAACAATGATTCTTCCCATTTTTTTTTTCTCGATGGAAAGCAGACTTTACACTTCAGGAATTCAGCAGACCACAATTACTCCATATCAATGGGTCTGAACAACGCTAACTTAAAGGGGTCTTTCAACACCGGATCTCTGAAGAGCTGAAATAAAATAAGAGATAAAAGTGGAATACAAATGCGGTGTACAGAGCATTGAAATATTTGCACGTCCTTTCTTACAGAACCTATACTTCCGTGGCACCTGTTTTCTAACTCTGGCAGAGCATGAAGGATGGGAGCTGGAAAATGGCATCCTGTTGTGTTGGATGAGGTTATTCCGGGTCATTGTAGATATTTCTAAGAGGCATTAATTGTAATTTTGCTCTTTTCTGAGGTCACGGGACTGAAGTTGCCTGGAGTTACAGGTGAAAATAGATGCAACACAGCACCAGTGACATTTTAAAAGCAGTTCTGGAAGGGATTTTCTGAAAACTATACAGCACGTGCAGAAAATATAAGTGTGCCGGACTTCACTAAAGAAAACAACCCTTTAATATGAAAGAAAAAGCATTTAGGGGACAAAAGAAGATCAACACATCAATGCACGTTTCACTTTCGCACAGACAGATTTTCTGAATAGTTAGACTGAAAGAAAACGCAATGAAGAAATGTGTGATCTCATCATGCTGTGGGGGTATTAGTGCTGTTTGTGCTTATGCCATTGCTGCCAAAACCTTTGGCGTGTGCAAAGTCTATTATTTTGCAACACAAGCAATGGAAAAAAATGCGTGTGACATTTCTTCTGTACAGTGTGGCTGCAGAAAAGTGTCGCCTGAGCTCTTGTAAGTTGGGGAGCAAAATAAATTAGAATACATTGTGCCATCTAGGTATGGCGAACTCCAGTAGATTCGTCTTTCTTATTGGCTTCCTGTGAGATGCGTATTTCAGGTTTAAATCATAACTGCTGGGATGATCTGAATTCTAATTTTAGAGTTAATTGAGTTAATTGCCACAGACCAATTGTCTCAAGCTTGATTGGCCTGAAAAATGTCCATTTGTTAGCTAAGAATTGTCGCACCAAGCGAGCAGAGCTGTGTCAAATCCAGAATGATGTTTGGGTCGGTGTTTCTGAGTGGCTGGCATTAAACTATTTGCTGTTTGCTGTTTCTCATCGTGTGTTTATATTTCAGTTGCCCCCACTTCCTTTTAGTGGAAACGAGGGGAGTGGATTCCAATGTGCACGGCTTCTGGAGAAATCACAGCCTGATGTTGTTGGTGCAAACCGCCCACCTCCCCATCGTCCCTGCCAGAAAATTACAGACCACTTTGTCTGCATGAATCACCGCGTTTCAGCCTCCCCACGTGAGCCCCTGTGCACAGCCTCCTTCAGATCTATGTTTTACAAAGGAGATGTGAGAGCTTACTGACAAGTGATAGGGAGGAGGTGATGCCCCCGTAGCCGTGGCCCTGAGCTGCAGGATCAGGAGCTGCTGCTGGTGAGCTGAGCCTTGGGAAGGTAGCACCCGCAGCAATGCACCTTCACTGCAGTGCTTTGGGGAAATACAGGAGCTTGGCATTGGCTGCTGGTGGCATTTGATATGGGACCGACCTCTCTTTGAGAGCACAGAATGACAGAATATTCATATTCATATTGGATGGGACCTATGAGGGCCATCCAGTCCAACTCCCTGCAATGCACAGGGACAGCGCAGCTCCATCAGGTTGCCCAGGGCCTGACCCAGCCTGGCCTTGAATGACTCCAGGGACAGGGCATCCACCACAGCTCTGGATGGGAGAAGACTGTAGAAGACTTTTTCCTTACATCCAACCTAAATCTCCCCTCTTTAAGCTCGAAACCATTTCCCCTTGTCCTATCACAGCTGGCCCTCCTAAAGACTCCGCTCCCACCTTTCCTGTAGCTCCCCTGTAGATACTGCCAGGACCTTTCACTGCTACCATTGCAGCCTTGTCATCCACCTTACCAAGAGAATAAGGGGTAAGCGCTGCCCGCATGCAACACCAACTACACATCACGCTCACTACAGCTGGAAGACAGCCACAGCCCACTGCCATGGTCACTGCTGCAAGGTAACGCAGCGCTGCAGGCCACACGGAGCCCGGGGACGTGACGTGCCCCTCAGAGGAGATGCTGGTGCAGGTGACCAGGTGGCCACGAGCAGTTGTCACCCAGCGCCCTGCACGCCTGGGAGCAGGCCGGACCCGGCAGTAATGATGCCTTTTAGCGAGCCAATTAAGCTTGTGCCGCTTGATGAGGATGTACGACACAGCTTGCAGACGACACGGGGTCAGTCCTACTTCTGTCTCTCACGCTTGCTTGTTAGCACACCTCATTTCTCGGGCTTTAAGCCGCCTAATTGGATGTTACGGCGGCGGCAGGAGGGAGGAGGGAGGCAGGTGGGAGTACCGCGGGGAAACGCGGCTCCTGGAGCGCATCAGCCGCGATGGCCGCTAGATGGCATTGCAGCCACACCATTACCAGCCCCTGCGCCAGAGCCGGCCGGGCTGGGAGGGACGTGCGGGCGGCAGCGGCTGGGGATGGGATTGAATGGGGATGGGGATGGGGATGGGGATGGGGATGGGGATGGGGATGGGGATGGGGATGGGGATGGGGAGGGGTCCAGGGCTGGGACTGGGAATGGGGATCAGGATGGGACAGGGGCTGGGGTCGGGCTGGGAATGGGAATGGGAATGGGACTGAGACTGGGGCTGGGGCTGGGAATGGGAATGGGAATGGGGATTGGGATGGGACCGAGGCTGAGACGGGGATGGGGTGGGGAATGGGAATGGGAATCAGGATGGGACAGAGGCTGGGATCGGGCTGGGACTGGGACTGGGGCTGGGAATGGGGCTGGGAATGGGGCTGGGAATGAGGATCGGAATGGGACCGAGGCTGAGACGGGGTCAGGCTGGGAATGGGAATGGGGACTGGGACTTTAAATTAGGTGAAAGAAATCTGCAAAAAAAAAAAATGGTAGCATTGACGTAGAGTGCCATGAGATTCAGTGTGGTGGCTTTGCTCCTCTGAGGCTGCTCTGTTGTGAGGGAGGTGGGCTTCCCGCTGTCATCTGCAGGCTGGGGCCTGTGCACAGTATCATAGAATGGGGCTGGGACTGGGACTGGGACTAGGACTGGGAATGGGAATGGGGATTGGGATGGGACCAGGGCTGAGACTGAGACTTGGTCTGGGGCTCAGTTTGGGGCCGAGACTGACCATAACCACGGAACAGCCAAAGATGCAGCAAATCACTGCTCCTCAGTCACACCATCGTCATGCACTTTTAACCATGTGATTTCAGTGAAATTCTAGAGGAAGCAAAGGGCAAAAGTTGTAAAAGGATATGCAATTCATAACAAGAACTATTTTTTTCCTATGGGTTCCGTATCATGAAGCAGTTAAGGAATTATGTTTGGGTGTTTGGCAAAGATTGCTGCTTCCTGGCATAGGGTTTCTGTGAAACAAGAAGTCAGTGCCACCAAACACACTGTGCATGAGGATTTTCATGTCCTGTGGTGTCAGCTTTACTGAGAAAGGCAGAAGGTAATGAGCTCTCTGTAGACTTGTAAATTTGTACATTTAGAAAACACATCACATAAATTCTCTTGTTGATGAGGAAGATGTCTAAGACCTTTGGGAAAAATTCAGCCAGCCCACACTGAATGCTGCCACCAGGCAGCGGGATTACAAAGAAATCCCAGCGCTCTCACCTGCTGGATACTGGATACCCACACGTTACAGCTGTCCTTGGGCTGTTGGATGGAGGCCGTACCCAGAGGTGGAGCAGATGAGCAGTGGCACAGAACACGGGGCAGGCTGAGAAATGGGAGCACCCCTTGGCAGCCCCCAGAGCCCTTTGGGGCTGTGCACCTCTGCGGGACCAGCCAGCGCAGGGAAGATAAAGAATGGCAACGTCTGGGCTCAGGTTGCTGAGCTCACTTCATGGAAGAGGAGGGAACATCAGCCCTCCCACATCAGAGGTTTGAAGGTGGATCTCTTCAAAACCTGCCTAAATCAGCTGGTTGACCCGAACACCCCGTTGGCAGCGTGTATCAGCCCTCTATAATTGCACAGTGAGCGTGGATGAGCATCCAGACAAACTTGGTTTGAAACCCATTGTCCTGCAACTTTTCTACTGTTTTTTGTTTCCCACGCAGTGAAGTTGTGAATGGCTATGGTCACAGACAAGAGGCCGAGTTTTCTTTTTTCGTAAGCTTTTTTGGGAAGCTCAGACACATCGGTGTGCCCTGCTGCATGGCCAGCAAGTCCTTCACTTTGCAGATAGGCTTGGCATAAGCCTACATACCCAGCCTGCATACCTATACAGGTGCATAAAATGGGCTATAATGCCAATACATATCTATATACATGCTTATAATACACGTATCTCTATACAACATGGGTTATATCACTCCCACCCCAGGGCATCATCATAGAAATAGTTCAAACATAAGCACGCTACTGAAAATGCAAACATCTATTGGCACAGGTCTCCTCAGCTATTTGATTTCCCTACCACGGGTCAGCAGCCCGTTCACCTTTGCCCGTCTGTAGCCATGGATGCTGCTAAAGCCACGTCTTCTTTTCTGTATGTCTCAGGAATGGTGTGATACTTCTAAAAGACAGATGTGCTCTAAAGCAAGAGAATATTCCGAACTTCTGAATGGATTACAGTGCTTCATCCATTTACATCTTCTGTCGGGGACGAACAGTTGCAGATTATTTCCTTCTCACCGCTTTAACACGGGTGGGAAAAGCACCACCCAAAGGACCCTTTATACAGGAGAAAAAGAAACGCAGAAGAGAAGCGTTTGTAGGATGCCAGCCACGTGGGCTGACATCCACCAAAGCAGAGGACAAATTTAACCCGAAGTTTAACGCTGGCTCTATACGAAGTGAAAGCAGCCCGTTCCGACCCTGCCAGCAGGGTGGGCAGGCAGCCGGCTCGTGCGGCAATTCATTGGAGTGCTGCAGCTCGGCCTGAGGCCGGTGGGCACCCGCGGCTTTCTGCAAGCGTTGTCAGAGTTCGCTCCAATTCGGGAGCTCAGCGTTAGGAGCGCACGCGTGCACGTAGGACCACGCGTGCCTTCGTGGCAATCGTAGTTTCCAAATGACACCCAGTTTTAGTTTGTACCTAAAAGAAGCGTAGGAGGCCGCGCGGGTGGCTTCCCGCCGATGCGTTTTTACGCTGGAAGTCAAAGCGTGCAGCGGGACGCCGGGCCGAGCAGGCTGCTCCGCCGCAGCTCCTCGGGGCACGGGCGGGTGCGGCGCTCCGGGCTCAGCCCCATTGCCCCGCGCGCACCTGCGGGCCGGGAGCGGGGGGAGGGGTCTCCGCGGGGCCGGGGGCGCGGACACGCGTGGGGAGGGGGCGGCCCTCCCGCTCCGGGCGCGGGGCAGCGCGGTGCTGGCGGCGGGGGCCGCGGGCGGTATTTAAGCGGGCGGAGTGCGGCGGAGCCGTCGGGGCAGGCAGCTCGGTGTCGGGGCAGGGAGGTTCGGTGCCGGGGCAGGCAGCTCGGTGCCGCCGGAGCATGCACGCCTTCGGGCCGCCCGCCGAGCCGCCCCTCGCCCGGGAGCTGCTGGACGCGGCTCTCCGCCCGCCCGCTCTGCCTCGCCGCTCCCCGCCCGCCGCCGGCCCCTACCTGTGGCTCGGCGGCCCCGCCGCCCCCTACCCGCCCGCCGCCCCGTTCCCACCGCCGGGCCCCGAGCGGGGCTGGGCATCGCCGCTCCCGCAGCACGAGGGTCCGCGCCCGGCACGGCCGCCCTACTCGTACTCGGCGCTCATCGCCATGGCCATCCACAGCGCGCCGGGCCGGCGGCGGACCCTCAGCCAGATCTACCAGTACGTGGCCGAGAACTTCCCCTTCTACAAGAAAAGCAAGGCGGGCTGGCAGAACTCCATCCGACACAACCTCTCCCTCAACGACTGCTTCAGGAAGGTCCCGCGGGACGAGGATGACCCGGGTAAGGCGGAGGGTGGGGACGGGGCGGGCGGAGCGTGCCGCCCGTGGGTCGGGGCCGGAGCGATGGGCGCCGCACCCTTCCTCTCCCCGCAGGTAAAGGCAACTACTGGACGCTGGACCCCAACTGCGAGAAAATGTTCGATAATGGCAACTTCAGGAGGAAGAGGAAGAGGCGTTCGGAGGCCGGAGACAGCGGTGGGGCCGCGGGGGGTCCCTGTCCCAGCACGCTGCGGGGCCAGTGTGTGAGCTCGGCCCCCCGGCACGGCGAGATGCACTGAGGAGGAGGAAGGAGCATTTTTGTAATGTGTAACTGTACATTTTTGTAGGCCTATAAATAGAGAGATGAGAGAAAGAGCGGGATGTGTGTGTGCTGAGGGTGAAGTGAAGGCGGGAGGGCTGTGGGAAGTGCTTCCCACTGGGACTCGAAAGCATCCAACGCACGAGGCATGGTTGAACATTCATATGGTTTGAGTTGGACGGGATCTGTAAAGGCCGTCT
Source organism: Numida meleagris (assembly GCF_002078875.1). NCBI lineage: Eukaryota > Metazoa > Chordata > Aves > Galliformes > Numididae > Numida > Numida meleagris. The sequence continues at coordinate 2,229,366 of NC_034413.1, read as the reverse complement.
GGTCCCACTCCCTGCAATGTACAGGGACACCCACAGCTCCGTCAGGTGCTCAGAGCCCATCCCCTGCCCTGGGCTGTCTGCAGGGACCACCACCAGCTCTCTGGGCAGCGTGTGCAGTGCCCACCGCCCTCATTGTACGTAACTTTTTTCTTATATCCAGTCTAAATGTCCCATCTTTTAGTTTGACACCACTTCCCCTTGTCCTATCACAACAGATGCTGCTGCTAAAGAGTCTGACCCTTCTTTCTTATAGCCCCCTGTTAGATTCTGAAAGAAATCACGTTGGGGTGAGCTGGGTGGGACGTTGCTTTCCCTCCCCCTTGACAAGAGCAGCCTGTCCCCGCCCTGCCCACTGACCTCCTGCCCCATGGATGCCCAAGGTGCCTTCCTCTTCTCTGTCCAGGTGTGCAGCTGGGATGCCCTCGCTTCAAGGCATGGCCCTCAAATGCAGTTGGGGTGGTGATGGGTTCTCTGAGTGGGGAGGGACAGCGGGATGTGCCCCTGGAGCTGGTCATGGCATGTGGGGCGGCCAGCCCTCCATCCTCGGTGGCGCTTCTGAATAAAACCCCTTTATTTTCCCAAGCACAAAAGTTCATCTTTGTGTCAGCCCGTGGAGCTGATGATAATTTATCCGAAGAGTTTCAGATTTAATCGAGCATCCCAAATTATGCCGGATCCCTGCTGAGGAGCCCTTTAATTGCTGGGTTTGCTGCTGGCCCCCACGACGAGCGCTTGCAGGGTGCTGGCAGCCTGTGGTGCGCGTGTCCCCGTGCAGCCCGGGCTGTTTGTTACCCGCCCTCTGCATCAAAAGCATCCAAACAATGCGACATGGCAGCAGCAGTCTGCAGCCACAGCGGTTGTGGTTGGACAATTTTATTAAATATCTGAAACAAGAGGATTTTGGCCACCTGCTCACCGGTGCGTGCTACCCCTGCCCGGCTCTCTGTTTCTTCTTTGAATGTCCTGGAGTTTGAAGAAAACAAAACTGAACTCTATAACCTGTTGCCTTTCCCTTCTGCTTCTGTCTCCTCCATCCCACTGCTTGCTTAGGACAAAAAAAAAAATCAGTTTTCTCAAATAAAATCTAACAATGTTATTGCTGTGGTTGTTAGGAAAACAACCCCGAAGCAGAAACCTAGCTTGTTTGTTCTTTTTTTCAGTAATATAAGGGAACCATAAAGCAAGCTTGGCCAAAAGACAGGGAAAGCAAATGGCATAAGGCCATAAACTGTGTCAGAGATGCAAGTCCCTGGTGGAGGATCAGCCGTGTAAGCAAAGCTTTTACTGGTCCAATTGGTAATAAATAGGATTACAAAACTTCTGGTTTACAAATATCCCCATTCAGTAGACTCGGAGTAAAGGAGATAGCAAACTGAACTCATCAGCCAAAATCCCGTGTAAGTTTTACGCAGTCAGATTTCTTTATCTACTAATCTGCTGTCTATAAAAATCTTCATTTGGGGAAAATCACGACTCCAGCATTGCTTTTAAGGTATTCCGGGCATAACCTCCTTGTTTATGTCCTCATTTTCCAGGGCTATCCAGTAAGAAGATATTTACACTGTTAACTCCTGTTTCTTTGGAAAATGACTCTTGAGACTTGAAGCTCCCATTTCAGCAGGGTAACCTCTAGCTCCCGCATCCGAGGGATGTTAGTTAGGGACATTGGTTCGGTGATCTGCTGCATTTCAGGCTCCATTTTTCCAGATGGCTGAGGGTTGTGCTGAGTGGGTCATGCAGAGAGCAAAAAGGAAGGAGCTTTGTGTCTTTACAAAAGAAAAAAAAAGGACGTTGTAAACTGGTGAATTTCTTGGTGAAAATAAGTATAGGTTTCAGTCTACTTGGGGTGGAGAAGTAGCAATCCCGCTAAGCACACTAGGGACTTGGACTTAGAGTGATATCCTATGGGAATGTTAGGAAGTTACGTGCTTGGTGGTATGGGATGATTACTCATCCAGCTTGTGTTACTCTTTCTATCTATCTATCTATATTTCAGTTGCATGCCAGCAGTGCCTGCAGGGCGTCTGCCAAATGAACGGGAGGAATGGAAAAGCCTGGTGTGTTCCCAACACCACGTGCTGCCTGAGCAGGGCAGAACAGGAGCTGAAGAGAGAGAGTTTCATTTCCTATGAATATTTCCAAATCATTGGCTGTGGTTGATTTACTGAGTTTGATTCCTTGTGTTTGGGTATTAGTTGTATCAAAGGCAATAATTCTCTATTCTTAGAGGGGCTGTTGCTTACCAAGAGAAGTCCATAATAAATGCAACCCGAAAGTGGTAAATCAAGTTTATTTCCACTTTTTATTCCCTTTTCCATCAGATCTAGCACTTGCATGCAACTCATTGTTACTAACCATTATGATTCCCCTATGCTTTACCGCACCATGACTCTGCTTCCCAGTGCTTTTTGGCAAAACAGAGCGGGTACAGTCAGGTTCTGTACAGCTGTACTGTACAGGTGAAATCAACACATATCACACTAGATTTTAGTCTGTTCTACATCCAGGCTCTGGGATGACACGTTTTGAAGTCACGTTAATTGCAAGCGCCGGTGGGACTTCTGAGTTCTCCAGGAATTCAGTGCTTCCTACCTCTCCTATGATTAATTTCTCTCACAAATAAAGCTTTGTGCTGAATCTGAGTTCACATATTCTAGCCACGGCCCTGCCATCCATCAGACAAGAGCTGAAGGGAAAACGAGACTGGTGTTGACTTTGGTCATGTAGCCCAAATGGGGACTGCCACCTCCTTAGTGCTTTCTGCTGCAGTATGTGAACGTTGCAAGAGAGTGTAATCTTCACATGTCCCAGTCCTCATCTACCTAAAAGCATTAATCTGATCTTTTCAGCAGCTCAGAGTAACATTTTTCTTTCAAAATGACAGCACATGACGAAGCTATTTATCTTCTTTTTTTTTTTTTTTAAGGAAAGCACTTCTTTCTCATCCATATACCCGGACAGAAGAGGGGAAGATTTTTCACTTGAGCACGGTTACTGCTGTGCTTGCTGAGTGATTTCATCCTGCTATCTCTGTTAACATCTTAGTTCGTTTATGAATGTCAGACTTTGACAGAACTGGTGCATTTTGTTTTATTTCCACTGTGATCTGAACTTGCACAGTGCTGCTGCTCAGGCAGAGTCCAAACACACCTTAAGCTTGTGCATCTTCCAGTGCTTTGATAAGATTCACTCATTAATCTTTCTTCAGCCTCATAAAAGCCAATGCAAGTGTATCAGCTGTTGAGCAGCTGGTTGGTAGCAAGCTTATTTGATCACTATACAGTGGTTGATACGCTCAGAGTCTTTGCTATATTAGAATGGCAGAATCACAGAAGGGCTTGGGTTGGAAGGGCCCCTAAAGCCCGCTGAGAACCAACCCATGGGCAGGGACACCTCCCACCACACCACGTGCACACTGTGCCAGTGCCTCACCATCCTCACGGTGAAGAGTTTCTTCCTGATACCTGATCTAACTCTCCCCCTTTTTAGCTGCATATCAGCTATGAGTTTTAAAATAGGCGTAGTTCTTTCCTGTTCACTTGGAGGTGGTTTTTCCCTTGAAGCGTCTTCCAAAAGATCAATAAATTTTATCCGAGATTTTATGAAACGTCCTATAACTCTACTCTGGAGCTTCTCATTTGCATAAAGACAATTTTCGTTAAGCCTGAACATAATGAATGGCTATTTAAAAGTTCTTTACGGTGCCCAGGCGTGTAGGGGAGCATTACCAGGGCTCGGGGCCAACGGCCAGGCTGCCTGAGCTGTGGGTTAACCTGACATGCAGAAAGCCTTGGGGCAGATCGGTTCAGGTTGCCATGAAGATGGAAACAGCCTTCAGAATGAAGACTTTTAATACTTTAATTGAAGGTTTCAGATTCATTGGAGTCAACCCTTCAGGTTCCCCTTGTAATCCTGACCAGACTCGTGGCTTTCCCTTGCATTTCTTTGTCACGCTTCCGCTTCTATAATGAGATAATTAAACATCTCATGGTTTGTTAAGATACAATAGATGAAAGCAGGTTTTGAAGCTGGTGATTCAGGACGGCAAACCAGGTAATCATGGTTTCTCACTACTTGATACAACCTTACGGGAGAGGTTTTGTCCTTCTTTAGAGGGAGAAATCGTTCAGAAAATCATACCTATTAAGAACAGCATGTGCTTAATTTAATTTCCACTGAGGCAGTTAGATTTCAATATGTAACATCGAGGAGTTGCTCTAAGCTTTTCCTTGACTGGGCTTTTATCATGAATAGGTGCATTGGTTGGTGGCTGAGCTGGAACCCATGTGATGATTGCAGAACAGAGCTACAAAACAGCTCGGATCCAACCAGGGGAACAGGACACCAGCACCAGCCCACGCCTCTCCTGCCTGCTCACTCAAGCACTAGGTGCTTTCATTGGCACTGGATGTCATCCAATGACTGTTTCCTCTTTTTTTAAGCTATCAAGTGCTAGTCATTTGAAGAATTGTTGGTCAGTTCCCCTTTTTAAAGAAAACACTGCACATGCAGAAGTAAGGGGAAATAGGAGTGGGTGCTCTAGCAAGTCGCTTGCTGAGATCTCCTTAAATTACACCATGGTAATGAAAACTCGACCTCCACGTGTCAAAATTCATTAATGGAAAGGCACATCCAAGGCAGCCAGATTTTTTTTTCTGTGAACATTAATAGCCTGAACTCCTCTGGTGTCCTCTGCTAGCTCTCATCTTTATCGCTGCTCATGGTCCAAGGTTGCTCTTAGTGGGACCAGAGAGGACGTCCCAGATGAGGAACTGCACTGCTTTTGGTACTGCTGGAAATGTCAACAGATTTGCAGATTTCCTTTCCTCGTGGCTCCCAGTCCCCATGTGATTGATCCCAGACATCAGGTCCCTATCGTATGGCCTGCTGGGGACGACCCTCTTGTATTTGGAAGCACTTCTCTTTCCACTGCTGCATCTGGGCTCAGTGAAAACCAGCCAAGCAGTGCATTTCTACCTTGTGGGTCAATGTCATTAATGAGGATACCAATAAACCTGTGCCTTAGACCAGTCCTTAAGAGTTAGTAACATACATTTTCCCTCGGTAACTTAATGCTGTGCTGGACTAACCTCCTAAGATGCCCATGTGCCACACTGCCTCTGGTTTCCCACATATTACCTACAGCTCTATTTTTGGGCAGCAGCGAGCAGTGTCGATGCTGGACCTTCCCTGTCCAAACACAAGGTTTTAATACCCAATATGTTGTCCATGGTCCTGTAGTAACTGGGGTTCAGGAGTTCTGCAGTGATGCCTGAATGACCAGAGCAGCTTTCCTCTGATATTTCCAGAGTGAAGCACACAACAGCAGAAAAGCTCTAGTGGTTACCCCAGATTTAAGTCAGTTCAAGCTCCCATTCGCTTATTTTAGACCACTTTATGCATTCAGTAATTTCCTTTGGTAGCACAATACCTGTCCCCATTTTCAGCACACCACTCTGAAGCATGAGATGATTATCTCAAAACTCAGCCACGATATGTGGAAGAGATGTGGTCAGCCTGCCTGAACAAAAGTGCCTTTTCAAACAACAGGACGTAGCCTTGATTTCTGCCGTAGACACACAAATCTGTTTTCACAATGTATGCAACTTTTAATAATTGCACTTCTTTAAAAACCACATCAGATGTGTTTTTAAATTTCAATGGAAAAGTGTAACCACAGTTTACTGGCAATACCCACAGCGCCTTCCATTTGGTCCTTGAGGGGTCTCCACGGGGCACAGCCTCTGCTTGCTGGCTGGGAGGATGATTTAGACACCTTTTACTTAGAATTACTCTGGGAACCTCGTGGAGCAAAACGAATGCCTATCCTGCTAAAGAGTGAGCCCTGGGCATGCTGACAGCAAGGCAAATCCCGGCTGCCCCTGAGGGCACCGCGCTGCGGAAGATGAAATGCATCATCTGATATCCAGAACTAATGGCTCTCCACAGCCATAAGCTGTGTGGGTAACACAACTCCACACACTCTGTTCCCCCATGGATGGGGAGTGTGGGGGCACGGGGAGAATGCTGCTGGGCAGGAGCATCTCTGGGGGATGAGGAGCAGCAGTTGGTTCCTGCAGAGATGGTCACCTTGCACCAGGCTGGCCAGCTCATTGCAGGTATTTGCATTTTAACTCCTGCTGGCCTTTTTCAGCTCTATTTTCATTTCAGCACTCGTTTTCATTGCAACACAGTAGGCTTGTGCATGTTACTAGGGATAATTCCTATATCACATCTCGAACCCTGCTGGATCATGCTGGAAGATGCACTTTTACACTGGGTTGGATAAGTCAGCGATTCGTTGGGTGCAAACACATTCATTGGGTGTGCTTAATCCTATAAACCCTGACTGTAGGTACATATAAGTTGGTCATTTTTAATCCAAAAGGAAGGGACTTTGGGCAAAGCCTGGAAAAGACTGAATACATCCCTGCTAACAGGTGCAGTCTAGGTATGGGTTAGGCTTTCTGACCTCAGATCACTTCCCTTTGCACCTGTGTTTATATAAGCTGCTGATAAAACACATTCGGACACACGATGTTATGTACTGAAAAAAGGAAAATGACTGAAGGTGTTGGTTATACTATTTATTTTAAATAAAACGTATCCTGTGCCAAGCACCACACGTTTGTTTTCTCATTGCTGAGAGGCAATGCAACTGAGAGATCCATGCTGCTCCATGGGCTTTACAATTCCCTTGCTGTGTTCTTCAAAATGGGGATTTTTCCCCACTAGCTATTGCTAGCATTTTTCCATGTTTTGTTTTCAGTCTTTTCTTACGCCACTGTGGTCTGTGCTAAACAAATGACATCTTTTGCCTAATCCTGCCAAGATGTTTAGGCTTATAACTCCTCTCCTTCAGAAAGTCACAATGAAGTGATGTTCTATGGACACATCTGATGAAGGAAATGGGGCAAAGCCAGCAGGGTCCTGGCCATGGCTGTGGGCTGCCCAGCTCTGCAGCAGCAGTTCTGGCTCTGTGCATGTGGAAGGCTGCCTTCCCCCAGTTAAGGAGTCCATGTTGGTTGGTTGGTTGGTTGGTTGGTTTGCAGGAGAGGTGGTGGGTTTTGGTTTTAGCAAGATCTCGCCAGGAGGACGCAGAACTAGCTAGCTGGATGTGCAATTAGAAGTGAGAGAGAGCTTTCTAAAACATAATGAAGAAACAATATAATTAAGATGCACAAAGCAGGGCTCCTCTGGCACTCCCTCCTGTTACATGTAAGCACTGTGCTGTGCTGAACATGAAGGCATTGACTTTGTAACATAACATTTTGCCCTCTTTATGGTCAGTATCTGGGGCTTTTACCTCTAGGTAACATGAATAACCAGTGTTGGTGACTCAGCCCTCTGCACCATGCAGCTCTGGGAAGGTCCTGGGGTGCCTCCTCCCCTCCCTTAGTGCAGTGTGCACTTTGTGTCCCTTCCGGACTCTTCTTTACACTTTTTCTGATTCTTGTACTGATTTTCCACTTTCTCAAGTCATTCTCCCTGTTACAGCAGGCTCTTTGATGAAGCATAGGTAGACACTGCACTTCTCTTGTAGGAAATCAGTTATTTTATCAAAGAAAGATAAATTAGTCTTGTATTATATCCCAGTTTCCATTTATCCTTATATCTTTACAGAGGAGCAGTTGCATTTTCATCTTCATTGGCCTCCCAGTTCAGCATCTTTCAAGCAACAGCTCTTTTGTCTCTTTTAAAATAATGCTTGCATCGTCCGGACAATTTAGGAAATGCAGGGGATAAAGTGCATACTGGAGCCATAAAATAATGGAGCTTAACATGAACCACAGAATCCCAGAATGGCTGAGGTTGGGAGGGCCCTTTGGAGGCCACCTCCTCCAACCCTCCTGCGCAAGCAGGGCCACTTAGAGCTGCTTGTCCAGGGCCGTGTTCAGACATCCTTTGGATATCTCCAAGGATGACAACTCCAAAGCATGCAGCCTGCAGTTTTACCTTTTCCAAGCATATAACAAATAATTTGGTAACAATAATTAGGCAGATCCTTGCCATCAGCCCTACCAGCATGCATGGGGAGGGTCATGGCTGCCCAGGATGCCCCACTGGGCATCTGCTCTTCTCATCAGTGGGGTATGACCTTACAGACAGATGTGTCTCGAGCCAGAGTTTAGCTAAATGCACTACACATCATTTGGGTCTGACACTTCCAACACCGTACTCTGGGAACAGCTAATAGTCAAGAGTACGGTGATGACTTTTATAATTCAAAGTGACCCAAATCGTTAGGATCTCCTTTACCAGTAGTCATCAATTCTCAGAGAAAGTTCCAATAGTTTTCTCCTGCTGGCTATAAAACAACTGCACAAAAGGGTTTGCTAAGGGGGTGAGATATTTCATGCTTCTGAAATTTTCTCACACTCTTGAGATCCTGAAAATAATATGCACTCTCCATATTTCTCACCGCAAATGACAGCAGAAACTCATTAATTCATCTCATAAAGAAATACAGGTAGAAATTATATTCATTCCTCTTGCCTTTTGCTCAGCGAGATGACGGGATGTAGGACAGTGGAATAACTCTTGAAATCCAAGGTACGTTTCATTGTATTTATGTTTCACTGACACAACTCAAGTCGCTCAGCTGAGTTTCCCTTGCTGCTATGCCCACAGCAGTGCCAAGATGCTACAGCTGGCAACGAGGCCTTTTGTGTCGCACCTCTCATGGCAATGCCATTCTTTGGAGAGACCTGGAAGATTATATCTTGCCCAAGAGATATGGCTGGTGGGTATCAGTGAAACTGAGAACGGGGAAACTGGGAGGAAAGAGTAAAATGAGTGTCCTGAAAACAGAAAAAAAAAAAAAGAGGAAAATATAGCACTGGGTGTGGAGAAGAGACAATAAAAGGAACATCCCTAAAGCATCTGGCTGTGAAAAAAAAAAAGCAAGTCAGCCAAAGGCTGATTAGTGGCTGTGGTATTAGGGTGCTCCCAGTAGGAATGTAACGTTTTCATCTTGATGTGCTTTTGTGGGAGAAAAATTATCCAACAGCAGGGATTGAATTCTTCACAGAGTAAGTATGTCATGAAGGCCTCTTAATGAAAGAGACTGGAAAACAGAAAAGCTCTGAAGAAAATACAAATAGTTAACGAGGAGCTGACTCCTTCTGCCCTGAAAATTAAGGGAGCAACAGCAGAGTCGAGAGGGCTGTCACTATAAATGAGGCGGTAATGGCATTAGCTGGCACCTCCGGGGCTTCAGAAAGACACTCTCAAGATAATACACTGTTAATTAACTTTCCTTGTCCCCAGAGGATCTTCGATGTCCATTTGCTTTCGGATCTACCTGGATTGAGAGCTGGGTTCAATTCTTTCCCCAGCTGAGATGTCTGAAGTGGGAGAGCTGGGGCGGGCAGCAAACCCTGGTTCGTCTCCAGCAGTGCGACCACTAGCAAGTTATTAAGGGACTTGGGGGGAATATAGACAGAGAAATTAGCCTCACTTTTTTATTCTTTTTTTTTTTTTTTTTTTCCGGATAACTGAATAGATTGCAATACATTGTAAAAAATATTGCACCTTCAGGAATCGTTTTAATGTGGACTAAGGAATGATTTTGCAGTGCTCTGTAGCTTGTATACAGGCTGCCTGGAGCTGCAGGCACAAGCAGCTCTGGTAGACCAAGAGCTGGGCTTGGTCTACCACTGCTGATGGACACCTGTGTGGCCTTCCAGGGGACAGCCACAGCTTTATTGTCAGAGATCTCATTGTTTCCTGTCAAGGCAGCAGCTTCTCATCTTAAAATAAATACTGCCCTTGAAAGCATCCCATTGCCACTGATGAAGCCATGCTTCATTGAGTTATCTCCATGAGCACACGCCAGCAATTGCTGTGGATAAATTACATTCGCAAAGGCTTCTGATGGCCATACTTTGAGTTAAATCAGCTTCCTGAGTTTGCATTGTTAATTAAGCTCAGCACCACCCTTCCATGTACCTCCCTTTCCTTAATAGCTTGCACTATCTATCTCTAAAGGGTAAATAATTGCCTCCCTGTTCATGTTCTGTTTGGATGGAACATGGTGTAGTTTGCATTTGCTTATTCTACACAAGGATGCTAAGTTGCATGTATCTTAGGTAAACGCAGATACTTCAGGGAAATTAAACTGCATCTACATCAGAAAATAGGCTTTAGCTAACCATTTCACTGCTTCTTTTGTAGTATACATGCCACAAGGAAGCAGCAGTGCTGTGCCCATCCCTCCCAATGGGATACAAAGGCTGAGTTTGTTGTAAATTAGAAAAAAAAAAAAGATAGGAGGAACTGAACTTTACAGATCACCTGTTACAAATATATACTTTGAAGTAAAACTTTCTATTACAAATATCATACATCGTAGCTCATTACTGCTTCCTCACTTAGTGCCTTCCCCCCTAGCCTCGAGAATTCTCAAATCCTTAAATGTAGAACCTCTTTTTTTTTTTTTTTTTTGAAGTAACTTCATATTCTTTGTAAAGTTTGTCCCTAAAACCTGCAATTGCCATCTTCTAAACAGTGAGGTGGGGGAAGCCTTGTGTTGTTTTGCTCCAGCTGTCCTCCATCAGCCCATTCCCCAGCCCATCCCTCTCCTGCCCACACCTGTGAGCAAGCAGTTACCCTCAATCTTGTATTTGTGCCAACTGGAAGCTTTCTTATCAAGAAAAGTGAAGCTAACAGTGTTCACAGAACTGCAGGAGCAGAATGCAATGTGGACAATGGGTTAGAAAGGAAAAATGAAGTAAATTAAAAAGAGAGCTGAAATTGGCAGGCATCGGCTATAAACCAAATCCTGGACAAATTAAAGAAGAGTGGCACCAAGCATTTATAGGAACAAAAGCCATTCTTAATCCTGGCAGAGCTGCAGCCTGCACAGTTGTTGTGTGGCATACACTGAGGCAAAGATTTATTCTTAAATAAATTGAACTCTGAAGACAAATTTGAGCTTTATCCACATTGTTTTAACACACGCACGCACGGCAGCCTTGTAAAGGACCTGCAGCACCACAAGTTCAAGCACAGATGTGCATGAAGATCTCCAAGCCGGACACTAGTCACCTCCATTGATTTCATAAAGGTTTATTTTACTCATTAGGTTCCTGCTGCTGGCTGATTTCTGGAGTAAATGTTAAAAACCCAAAGGCATGAATTAGGATTTGAGTATAAAGGTAAGCCCTAAGCTCAGAGCCAGCTGCAATTCATTCCAATTTGTTTCTCCCTGCAGCCTGTGCTCCTCCTACCAACAATGATGAGCCTTCTCCCACCTGCCAGGAGGGCAGCTCCAATTCCCCCTTTCCCCCCAAACCCACCGCTGTCAGTCGAGTACTAGGAGGTGTTAATCATCACCTTGTGCTGGCTGCTTCCCTGGGCTGGCCTCGTTCAGAGCAGCCAGCTGCTCTGGGGGACAACAATGAGGGTCTCTGAGATGGAGTTCTATGACCAAGCTGTGTTGCTGCAGGGTGTAGCATTGCAGTGGTCTCACTGCGGGAACCGGAGTCTTCCTCATGGGGAAGGTGAGCATGCATTTCCTCTTGTACTCATGCCTCACTTCTTTTCCACATTTGAAAAGCTCTTATTACAGTGGTAAGAGAAATGACACCTAAGCGAGTTTAAAGCACTTCTCTGATCACCTGGTGGGTAGTTTTTGGTGCTGAGTAACTAAGGTGTTACACTCATTTCAACCATCAAACCAGGACCAAGTATGGAAAGAGGTGGATCTGCTAGTTTGGTACTTTGTGGTGAATTATTTATTTCTGACAAAATCTTGGTGATTGCGTAAGTTTAGGAAAATGTGTCATCATCCCAGTGTCCTCCTGAGCATCCTCATCCCTTCTGAGATGAGAAAACTGCTATGCAGGCTTGGTCTGAAGAAAAAGCAGCTGTGCGTGCTGCAGCATCTCAGCACTGCTCACGTGGCAGTGAGGGGGATTACATACCTGGAGACGAGTGCCAAGATCTCTTTGTGAGCCTCTAGTACGTTTTTGGCAAAGGCACAGTGATAAAATGTTAAGTATTTATGTTCCCCCGATTCCCTGTGCTTTTTGCTGAATGTTTTATGGTTCTAATGTTGCTTATGAAATGCCTGGCGTGTTACGGTAGCTCAGGGCCCTGAAAATTAATTTACTGTGTTTTATTTATTACCATAGAAACCTTTTTGCAGTCCTTCTGCAGCTACCTCCAGAAGGAGGTTGAAATATGTTCTCCTCCCGTTCTTAGCTCAGGAGTTTACAGCAGGAAACGTGTGATGGGACGTTACAGAACTGCCCATGTGTCCCAGTGATGCACGTGGACCGTGATCCTGGGGCTTGATTTCAGGCTCCAGGTCTGCTCCTGCTGCATGGGGACAACTTATTTTGTTCTCTGGGCTTTTAATGAATGCTAATATCGCCGCAGCCTACCCATGAGTAATTCCGTACATCAGCTTTCCGCTGCCCTAGGAATAAATCAGAATTGTGTTATTTCCCTGAAAAAGTACTTCTGGGAGACAGGCTCAGAGCGGTGTGCGTATGGAATAGTCAAATAGCGTATAATATAGCACCCGTTGGGCAGCCGGAGACTGGCTGTAAAGCATTGAACCCCGTCAATTTCCACTGACTGCAATGGAAGGCGATCCGTCATCCAACTGCTTGTGGGAGAGAGCTGATGGGAAAAGGTTGCTCTGCTGGTTTGAAAGACAGTGCTAGAAGCTGCTCTTTGGGAGGGAGCTGCGTTTTCTGATGTTCTCTATGTGGTTTCCATCACATTTCTTAATGTTGATTGGTTGGGATTGGGCAGTGCTACTTCTTGCCCAAATGGAATTGACTTACACTGCTTCTGTGCTGTGAACTGGTGGAAGAGCCTTTCTGGAGTTAAAACTTCAAGAAAAATGGTAAATATTAGACACAACAATACCTGTGTTATTAGAAGGCTTCCACAGGCTCTTCTAAGTTTTAAGTTTTGAGATCAGTGTTGTCCCATCCAAGCCAAGGGCTCTATTCACCTATCTCCCCTCTGAGCGACCTGAACTGTGCATTCCAAAAGTCCTGTCTTTGCAGCACACCCATGACTGCCATCAGGAGGAGTACACACTGATATCTAGCTCACCCCAATAGACTACATGCATCAACTTCTTGGGCTGACTTAAAGTTTTCTAAGTGATGTGAGAAATAGGAGCACAGAGCATCCACTTCTGCTACCGAAGGGTGAAATCTTCCTGGCAGTGCTGAGCAGTGTGCAGGTGGGAGGGATGATGTCTGTTGCAGATGCATCCATGGGATAGTGCTGTTACCTCCGAATCGATTGTGCTGAGTGAATGTAAAATGTGATGGTATTTTTTTTTAAGAAAGGTTTGAGATTTCATTTCAATGTCTCTATGTTGCTGTGCTGCGATGAGATGCTGTAGGGCTCCATTTCAATGGGTTGCTCCTTGCTCTTGGGTTGCTCCTTACGCTTGGGCAAGCTTTTAATCATGCCCCTCAGAGTTCTGATTTTAAAGGAAGGTATCTGTGAGTCATCTTAGGCAGCATCAAAGCCTCAGTTAGTTAGACTATAAACCCTGGGCAAATGCCATCGTACCGTCACCATGGAAGCAACGTGTCAAGGTAGACGTTGTCACCAACTGTACAGAATGGAAGACAGCCTCATGAAGAGACAGGGCGCCTTCCATTGCAGAGCCTCGAGCCAAGTCCTGCTCCTCCAGCGTATCACCGACTGGAAAACTTCAGGTGAGATCCTGACAGCTCTTCTTGCCCTGTGGTTCTCCAGAATGATGCAAAGCCCCCAATCCATCTTGCCCGACGTATCCCGGTGCTTGATTCAACGTGTCCTGCAGCACTATTTCATGGCTCCTATTGATCACGCAGTGTAAACAGTTCAGTTTTCTCCTCTCTTCAGAGTAAGATGCTGCGATTAAATTGCACTTCTGTCAATGTAAGGAAGTGCTGACACTTACTTCTCACAGTTTAAAACAAACAGACTACAAAAGGCCCCTTGGGCAGCCAATATCCTTCCCAAATGGCCCTCGAGAGGCAGGTTTGGCTGTGCCAAATGCTATTTAAGCACCGTGGCATTAGTGCTGCTCTTCAGGCACCCAGCTATGGAGTGCCCTATTGGCATGGCATTCTGTGTCTGTGCCCCAGATTGTGCCCTCCCTCCTGCCTTACTTTGCCTTTGCAGTTCTTACAGTTAACGTGATCGGTTCAAGTAGTAACTCACAGGCTACAGATCGATCAAAGCTGGTAAATGAGTGTCATAAAAAAGCTGTTTAATTTACTTCAACCCAGAGACTTCCGCTCTCTTCTGGTTTTCCCGTTTCCTTAGAAACTAAGAGACTTGAGAACTTCAGAACTGATTAGAGAGAATACAGTGTTTCTGATTGCCCACCTGAATTGAGAGCATTGATATTGAGTTGAGGACCTTCCCTCACTATCAGAACATGGCAGTGCTCAGAAATCTTTTATTTGATCTTTTAATTCCGCTGTTAAGGTGAGTTTCAGAAGGGATGGAGATAATTACTTACTTGATACAGAAGCAAATCTGTGTGGGGGGTGAGAAAATGTGTTTAAAACAGATTTTTATTAATATAAGTTTTTTTAATTTCCATTTTTGGAAGCATATCTTTTTATTTCCGTAAAGCTTCCACTCCAGGGTCACTGTCTCCTCACAGAATCTGGATTTGTCCGTGTCCCCAGACCTCATCTGATAGGCGCAGAGCTGAGAACAGGTAGTGGTCTGTGCATGCTATTGAGCTGTGACAGAAGCATCGTTCCTGTGTCTCACCCGGGGGAAAAAACTAATATTGCCATGATATTCTGTAGAACAGAATTAGTTAAAGCCAGAGTGAATGTGAAGATGAGAAGCATTCAAGTGACTCCAAGTTTCAAAGTCTTGCATTCAAATTCACAATATATCTCCACTTTGTTATACAAGATCCACCTTCCAGTATAAACGCAGTGACTGCGTGTGCTGATTTCTCAGGAGTGCTGTGATTTGCCATGCATTGCCATCTGCAGCAACGATCCTCGTGAGGAGCACAGTGTAATGGGGTGTAGCTCCATGCTGCTGCTTCCAGCACCACCTGCCCAGAAGTCCTGGCAGCACGGGCAGGAAGCACAATGGGGATTTCACAGTCCAGCGGTGCCCAAATCCAAAGGTTGGAACTGGGTATCTTTGAGGTCCCGTCCAATCCAACCACTCTATGGTTCTACGAAATCCACTTCCCTCACCCAGACTCAAACCTGAGCAGCAGAGTGAGGTATGAGAAAACGAAAACGTGGTGTGCTAAGTGCAGAGAAAGCGAGGCTCTGAGTAGTTTGATGCTCTAAACAAAATGACTGGATTGCTGCAGAGCGTTTGCAGGCAGGCAGCAGGTGGGTTGTGCACCCTTGCTCCTGCAGCAGGTGCCTGGGGTGCTGCTGGAGTGCTGCATGTGCTGGGACACCGCTCCATGGCTGCCCATGTGTCTCTATGGAGCTGTTGTAACAATGCTGCAGGAATGTGTGATGTGCTAAGCACTTCCCTGTGTGGGGCACTATGTCTGGAACTGGCTCCAGTGGCTCGTGCTACACTGAAAATATCAGATTCTGTTCAATTAGTCTGGGGGATATTGGGAGCTTCCCAAAGCTGAAGCTCTAGGTGTCCGGCTTTCTAACTGCAATAGATGTTTTTAGAAGCTGACACTAGGAGAATTGACCTTTGTCTTCGGGACCTGCAAACGTCTGCAGTACACTGGAAAATTAGTGGTAGAAGGGCTGATCAGCAGAAGCATGCAGCCAAAGCGATCCGAAAAGCTGGTGGTCGTGCTGCACAGTTAACACTTTGTCCTGCGTGTTGGGAATGGTCTTTGTTGTGTCTCTTAGTCTAATGAAAGATTTGGACTAGGCAGCATTTTTATTATGAAATATTCTTTTAAAAGCGGCTGAGATTGGTGCTTACATTTGAGGAAAGAAGCGCTTCTGTCTGCTGTCTTTGTGGGCAAATGGAGCTGCTTTGGAGGAAGCAGCTTGGGTCAGCCTCGCACTACTCAGTTACCTGTCACTTAATGAGAAGAGCAGCCTTTCAGATCTGAAGTCACATAATCGCTGCAAAAACCTGTGGGGAGAAACTAAACACCTTGGGAATATCTGCTGCTGGCCCCCTGCGTGGCTTAGAATGCTGGGAAGCGTCTGGGTGAGGTGTCACTGGGAAGATTAAGGGGAAATTACCTGAGGCGAAATACTTGTGGCTCTTAAAATGTTTTCTTTTCTTTCGGAAAGTCCATTTGTCCAAACGTTTCCCACGTGGGCTGAAATATGAGTTTCTGTACAGGCAGCATAATTTCAGACCTGGCACCAGAGGGTAAAATGCACGTTAGGAATGGGAGGGGAAGCCAGTGACCTGGGAGCTGTGCTCCATAACTCCCCGTGTTTTAGCCTCGTGAGTTCTCTGTCCGCTCCAGCCAGCAATGTTTTAAAAACCTCTACTTGTTGTCTTGTTTCCCCTGTTTTTGTTTCTTTTTCCCACGAAATGCTGTTGTACCTATTCCAGCTCGCGGTGTTATTTCCTCGTCACCACGGGAACATCCAAACAGCAGTGTTGGTCACAGAGAAGTGGAGAAGAGGTTATCCACTACAATGAAGCCCTTATGTTTTATTTCTGTCACTTTGGAGGTCACCCAAGGACAAGGCCTAACACCTGCCCACAAAGCCAAAGAATAACTCTGAATAAGGGATGCTATGGCTAAGTTTTAATCTTAGAGCAGAAGTGTCTGTGCTGCTGTCCCCTGCTTTCCCACTCCTTGCAGTTAATGTCTGGTGGCTGTGTGAGTGGATTGATGTCCAGAAGGATATCTTTGCCTGGTAGGCTCTAACCATATGAGCTATGGTAACCCCATGTTTAGACATCTTTATTGTGGCCCCAGCCTCTCCCCTGCTTCAGGGTTAAGGGCTCTGTTCTCCTTTTCAGTGTCAACATGTACATCTGCACCCAATCCTTCCAAATATGACTTTATTCCCAGCTTCTGCCGGCTTCTTACTTTGGTGTCCCCTCATCTCTGAGTACAAACAAGGCCTTGGGCTGGCAGGAAGAATTGCCTCTCTTGGTTTGAGATCTGCTTCCCAAAACCACAGCCAACCTGGCTGAGCCCCGACCAAGAAGCAGCCTTCTCCAGCCTCACTGATTTCTTCCATTTTGGACTCCTAGATTTAAATAGCTTGTTTGTTTTCTTTTCTCAGCTGCCTAAAGAGTTGCATCTCTTCTGTTCCAGAATCCGTATTTCTCTTGCAAACCGCTTCAGTTCCTAACTTACTAGCAGAGCAACTAACAGTGTGACAGCACAGGGGTCTAAGGCCAGACCTTCCCTGGCCTCCCAGCACATAGCAGGATGGAAGCTACATGCTTTGTGGCTACATAAAGTCTTTTACAATCTTTTTTCAGTTCTGTAGTATAGATGTTTTGACTTTTGGTGTCTGACCAAAAGCAACTTCTTCTGGCCTATGACTGTAATCAGAAATCCCAGACTGGAAGGACTGCATGTTGCTTCTCAGCAGAGCCTGGGATCAAACAGCCTTCAGGCTTTAGCCCTGGGTGTATCTTGCACTGTAACTTGGTGGCCAGGGCTGTGTTGTTCAGCTATGTGACTGCAGTTGGGAATCTCACCAATGAAAGTTGCTGCACATCTGTTTTTATAACCTAATATCTAAAAAACTGGTTTGCAAATGAACCCAAATTGTAAATACAGAGGTAGCAGCATCCATTCTTTCTCCAGTCTTTTTCCTACCTAATTAATCCTTTGCCAGATTGAAGACACTTTGCTTTAAGGGTATTAGCAGCCCAGCAATTAGTAGCTTGCTGGTGTCACTGGAGGTCAGAGGAACAACCTTATCTGTTTGGAAATCTCATTTTAAACACTGTTCCTTCACACAGCTGAGTTGCATGCTCTCCTTGTCTTGCTTTTTTTCCACAACCATTTTTATTTGCTCCCATTTTCTAATTTGATCAGCAATGATGAGTTAATAGTATGGAAAGCCTTACTACTTTTCCTGCAGTCTTCATGACTTTTTAGCTGGGAGGGAGACAGCTGTGCTTGTACTTGACTTGGGAAATGCTGGGTTACAGTTCAAGCAGGGAAGGGAGAGGGGGCTAAATCTGAGAGGCAGGGAGTGAGGAAGAGGGTGTTTGCTTTGCTTACTCCAGGCTGGTTCAAAGCCATGCTGCCTCCCAGGGCTGTTTGCCCGTTCTTATTGAACTGATGATAAACCAGACTCACCTTCTCCTAATGTGCTCTGTCTTCCTTTTCATTGAGATGCCATTAACCACATGTCAGCAGGTTTTGTTCGTTGTTTGTTGCTCTCTACAGAAAAATCAAATGTTCGTCTTCATCAGTTTCAAAATGGTACCATCCTGTCCTGCCCCTTGCTGCTCTTGAAATCATAGAATTGCCAAGGTTGGAAAAGACCTCCAAGATCATCTTGTCCAACCATCCACCTCCCACCAATACTTCCCGCTATACCATGTCCTTGGGGTGATGAGAGCAATGTTCTTGTCTGCTCCAAACCATTAGCATGTCATCTCTGCAGGCTTTTGCTGTTATATCAATGTACAGCAAGCACTGCCTGCTTGAGTCCTTGAAATAAATGGTTTGGTGGGGCTTCAGAAACAGGTTGGTCAAAAGGACCCACAATCATAAAACATGCCCCTAGTGACTCTGTGTTGTGTGGCCCTTTGTCTGTGCATTTGCTGTTACTTCTAACTAGCAAATATTCATAACTGTACCTTAAATCAGTGCAACTGGAAATTCTTAGCATACAGAGCTATGCTTTGCAGCCTTTCCAACAAGTTTGCAGCGGGGGGCATTTCTTTTTCCTCTTAAAAATAGTAATCCAGAAGCATCCTGGTTACAGGGACTATGAATATTTATTTTCCAGCAACTGAAATTCAGTAGCAGCTTTTGGAAGCTTTCCATTCAAGTTTTTTATTGGACAAATGGTGAACTTTAATCAGCAACAGTAGGTACCTGTCAAGACAAAAGTGCTAATTAAGTCTGTATTGTGTTGCCTAGATGAAGACATAATAATTTAAAATTCAGAGTCTTTCCCAAAGTGCCCCCATGGCTGGAGAGAAGAGAAAAGTAAGGACATAAAGTCTCTGTGTCAGTTTTATTTACTGACTGCAGGCACCTTGCACGCACTGTAAATCTCGCTGAGATGAGCCATTTACATGGTTGGATTAAGCCACTTGAATTTGCTCATTGGGGGAACTGCTTGCAAACTGAGTAGATCTCTTGAGCACTATGTTGGCTTGCCAAACGATTTTTGTTAATGAAGTTTTTGTTTGCAGAGATTTGACTACAGGTCCAAGAAAGAGTACTAAGTACAGAAAATCAAATTGGTGTGTTAACTGCATAAACAAAGGTCCAAGCCTAGAGCTGAATGACAGATAATGCAAACTACTTACACATGGATGTTTACTACTGTGTATATCCATCTCACCTCCTTTTCAATTGAAGGCTGTTTCAAACTCTTGATGGTAATAAGAATAATGAAGCACATTAGATGACCTGAACTCTGTAGTTGAGATGCTGGGCTTTGTTCTTCAACACGGTTCTAGTTTAGGGTTTGAGGTCTGGTTTGCCTGTTTCTCCCAGTGACTGCTCAGAAGTCCATGGCAGACACTGACGCTGTGCATTCAAACAAGTTGATTTATAGTGCAGAGTCTGTACATTTTTTGAAAGAAGTTGAATAATACAACTGGCTGGATAACTGAAATCCAAGAAAACTCTTTAGCCAATCAAGAGTCATCCAAGAGCAAGCAACTACCGAGTTCCTTCAATAGAAAGGTCTTAGGCAAAGATCAAGTCTAGACCTAGGTCATAAACCAAACCATGGTCACAGAATATCCTGAGTTGGAAGGGACCCACAAGGATCATCGAGTCCAACTCCTGGCTCCACACAGGACCACCCTCATTCTGGCTCTCATACCAGAAACTGAGACACCAGAATCACTGAACCTGTCTTAAAGACTGAGTTTCTACTATCATCCTCTTCACCAAAGTGGGTGGATTCCTCCTACACCTGCAGGGATTGGACAAACTGAAGGGACTGAGTCATGAGCAGAAATGGAAAAAAGCAAAATCTGTCCCTACCCTCAGTGGCTAGCACGGAGATGCTCAGCTGGGACCAAGGAAGCACACCTCCCACCGAGCTCAAAAGCTGAAGTATGATGGAGAGTTTCATGAAAGGAGGTCATACACTGGGGCAATGGAAAAAACTAAGCTGTTCTCCATATGAACACCACATGGGCCTTTGCGAGGAGAAAGTGCTGGCTGCAGCTGCTGAGTGTGCACGGCCACTCACAGGAGCCGCCTTCCATGGGTGGATTGCAGATGTTCCTCCTCATGATACCTGAGGCAACAGCAGAGCACAACCATTGACATGAAACGCGGCTTTGTGGTCCTTGTGGAGAAGCTTTGGCTTTCCATCCGATCGTAATTGCATTGCAGGTGCCTTCCTTTTAGAGCAGGCTGGGGAGCACTGGAGAGTGTAGCAAGAAAGAAAAGTAGAGGCTACAGGTTAATGAAACTTCAAATCCTTGTTACAGCCTCTGGCAGTGCATAGTTAAAATACTTCACCCATCCTTTGCAAGCAGAGCTCTGCTGGGCAGGGATCCTCAAGTCTTGACCTTCTGGCATTCCTCCGTGCTTTTGCTCCCTTCTATAATTTCCTGTGCTCCTTCACCTCTTCTCCAGACCTTGGTGACCTTTGTGATCTCTTTATTCTTTGTTTCACATCATGTTTCTTGCGTTCATCAGACTCCTGTAGGCAGAGAAGAACAATGCTTTGCACCCCATTTTTGGAGCTCTTTATCATCTACCTGAAGTGTATGCCCAGTGGTGAACTTTGTAGTATTTTTTGGGCTGTTTTTAGCCTGGGTTTTTTTAGCCTGTCTGTAGAAAATTTAGTTGGTAGAGGTTGGTAGATTTGCAGAAGTGCTAGATGTGTGGGAAGTGACACAGGAAGCGTTGTGAACAGCCCAATAAAAATACTGTGAGGTATATAAGGTTGGAATTCCAGGAAAATCCAACTTAAATAATAATAATTAAAAGAAAAAAGAAAACTGAGGGAGTTGCACAGCATTTATTAGTTCATCAGCCTGGTGATAATGTTCCTAAACGCTTCCTATGACATATTGTTCGTAGTGTCTGTGCCGTATCCTGCCTGAAGTCAATGACTTCTTGGAACTGGGTCTTGTTTTAACAGTCTTTTCCTGTGTGATCCCCTCTCTGCCAGGCACCATGAGCTGCTGTGGGGCTTTTACCACTCCCAGAGAAGAGATCACTGCCCCATCCTGACACTGACAAATGAAGCCCTTTCATTTGTTAGGCTTTCAAACTGAGGCTGGCCTGCCATTTCTATGAAGGAATGCACTGGCTTCAATATCCACCTCTAAAAAGGATTTGGGGCAGTAGTAGCCCTTCAGGCAAATTCCCTGCCATTGATCAGCAAAGCACCCGACAGCATGGGAAGAGGAGGATGAGGAGGATGCCAGCTGCCCTACCTAAAAGTACTCTCAACATGGTTTCCATAGTACATAATCTTCCCAGACCTAACCAGGAGCAACTCCTTTTCTTTGGTTTCAATACTAGAAATGATTTCCAGATTAGAAATATTCACCCTCCGGCTGCAGCAAAGTAATTTGAATTCACACCTGCTTGTAGGACCCTTTGATTTCCGTGGGCATATTTCACTCATTGTCTCATATTAAAGGTAGAGGCGCTATTAAAATCCAATATACCATGCAATGATTTTGATCTGCAGGGACCTTTGCGATATCAGTAACGAGAGGCTGCAAACTGCATTTAGAACTTAACAGATGTGTCCATTTAGGCTTTGTTTTGGATGATGTCCCTTTGTGTTGTTATTTCTCTCTTCTTCCATGAAATACATATGTCTGGAGGAATAAAAGCACCTTATTTTGAAGGAACTTGGGTCACAGGAACACAGTGCCAGGAGTGGGGGCAGTGGAGCGAGGGGAAGGATGGAGGGGAGTCACCTCCAAGATGGTATCAGGTACTAAAGGCTGGTGCTCCACAATGGGGCCCCTAATGGTCTTCCACCACTCACAAAAGACAAATGAAGATGGATGAATATGAATTGTCAGTTTTTTTTCTCATCAGCCTCTACAGCTATGCTGCAGGTGAGGTGTCATGCCAGGAAAATGGTAATTTATGGCCTGAGCAACGTTTATCAATTAGAGTGTTACTTGAGAGGTGTGTTTTGCCAGGCTGCTCTGCCTTGGCTGATGTTGCTGAGCAGCACTTTTATCCCTGTGCATGCCTAGCGTGGTTTCTGTTTTGCTGCCCCTTGCTGGTTGGTCACATCATTGGATGTAGCCCATAACCTACAGAATGCCTTCTGCTCGGCTGAGGGGCAGGCAGGGTTTAAACGAGTGCCCAAAGACATAGCTGCTCTTTGTGAGCTGAGTATGCTCATACCATGATCTTCTGATCAAACAACTCTTTTTGGCTACTGCTAAAGTCTTTGTGATGTAACAGTGAGCTAGTCCTGATAATAGTAGCAAAATATTACTGACGATCTTGATCACGGTTGAATTGCAATGCTCATAAATTTGCTTACAGGATATTCTAAGGAAGACAGCAATACAGTTGACATTGTTTGCTGTGCACAAGCTCTTGTTCTTTTTCTTGTTTAGTATGGTATCAGTGCTGCAATAATAGCTTGACATGATATCTATGCAGAGGTGCCTAACACTTAGAGTTTAGATGACTTTAAGGTAGGAATTAGCTCAGTTGCTTTTTTTTCCCCCACTTCAGAACATGCGCAAGTGCTTTGGAGAATTTAGTGGCTGAAGCAAAAACTGCTCTGGAGTCTCTAATCTGTGTTCTCTCTTTAAAGGCGGGCGCGGGAGGGAGGAAGAGATTAGTGAGGATATTTTGATCCCCACCAGCTTCAGCTTGCAGGGTAAACACGGAGAGTTTCCACGTTATTGTCATGTTAATTGGTTCGCTGCTTGATCCAAAGCTCCCTGGAGTCAATGAAAGTTCCTATTCTTTCCTATTTCCAACTGCTCGCATAAAATCGGCAGAACTGCTTTTCCCGGCACAGGCACAGCAGTTCACCCGCTGGGGAAGACCTCAGGCGCTGGGCTTTAACAGAAAGAAAAGAATCAAAAGTCAGAAAGAATCAAAGTTGCGTTAAGGTTTGAGAAAAGGCTCGAAAAGGCGGTTTGTGGCTCCAGAAGGTGCGGTTCATCGAGCTCCAGCGATGCTGGAGTTGGAGCTCTGCCAGGCAGCCAGGTCTCCATCCCCATCGCTGCCCGCTCGTCTGTCCCACCCTTCCCACACTTACCTATGGGGATTTATGGGAGACAGCGTCAATGCTTTGTTCCTTCGTCATGGCACTTCATAAATGGAGTCTTCACACTTGGTAGGAAGGGCAGAAGCTCTGCACCTACCTGGATTGTGGGCAGAAGGTGGCAATGTGTACACCGAGCCCCAAAGTCGTTAGGAAATCGAGCCGTATTTTCATTATATCTAGTGATATTCTTTAGAAGTTCTTGTAATTAGGGTATCATCCATCTTTGAGGGCTTTATGAGCATTGACTGTTACCTGGAGGCTGTAGACAGAGCACCAGTGCGTTGATGTGTTGCCCTATCCTGCCATATCCCATCACTGGTTTCCCTACACTGAATAGCAAACTTCTCTGCCCAAAGGGTCCCATCAGACAGAGCACTGGGATGTGCTGTTGGAACGTGTAAAAATGGATCTGAAAATAAACGGTCCAAATAATGTTCAGAGTTAACTTGGTCACAACAGCAGGATCTCCATCACCAGGAAAGGAGAAAGGACAGTGCGTGATGTTTGCTGCAGAAATACTGAGCTGCAAACCCTCAGAGAGCACCTGGGGGAGCGTGGGCATCCCAGGAATTTCATTATTATTTTTTTTAATAGGGAAAATAGGAGTCACATGTAATAGTTAAATCACATTTTTAAAGGATATTAAAGCAGTGTTGAAAAGTTTCCTCAAATGCGTTCTAGGGCAAATTGTTCCTTTAATTATTTAATGCAAGAAACTTGTGTGTGACATGAAAAGTATATATACGCAGGTTGGCTAATCAATATTTCAGTATTGGGAAATGCAGACGAGTGGCCTTGTCGCTATCTTAGGGTGAAGGTGAGAAATGGGAGAAACCATCCCACCCATGGTCACGGATGCCTTCTCTTTCCTATATCTGTGAGATAATGACAAACATCTGGAAAACGGTTTTGAGCAATGATGTTTTGCTCTAATTTGGGATGCTGTCAAGAAAGAAATGAACGTTCTCTTGGCAATCTCTGCTAAACTCCGCTTTTACTCTTACTCTGAAGACTGGGGCTGTATAAAATTGTATTTTCTGTTTCAGCCTTTTCCGTCGGTCCTGTACAAGCAAGCCTTTAGTCCACACGCTGCTGTGCTCATTTCCAGCACATCCACAGATGTGGGGAGGGCTCAGCAGAGCACCTAGTGTCAATGTGTTGTTTGGGTAACGCTTTTCTGTTGTTATCTGTGCCTCAGCCGAGTAGGTGAAATACATGTATACGTAAGGATGATGCTATGAGAAGATTGTCTATCTTCATCTGGAGAGGAGGGGAAAAAAAAGGCAGGATTTGAGGCTGGGAAGGGGACTGCTGCCCTCTTATGGCTTCCGAGGAGCACAGCGGGGGAAGGGTCTGGGAGCAGCCCCCTGCAAAAGTCTGCCCGGGGTCTGGGGCAATAGTCACTCCTGGTTTACCTGGGGATTTTGAATGAAAGGTGGAATAGACAAGCCTGCGTTTTGGTGGGCTGTTGTGCACCCTCTCTAGGTTCTGTGGTGCTAGTCTCCAAAAGGAGAACTGTGTGTTAGCTGAGTTGGGCTGCGTAGCACTTTGTCTTGGTGGGTGTTAGACACAGGCTTCATGGGAACGTATCACTGCTGGTGTGTGAGGTGTGTGTCTGTGGGCAGGAATGAGCAGTGCTGCAGATGATGGGTCACCCCCCAAAAGTCAGTGACTGATACGCTAATAATACCAAATCTGGGGACAACTGGGAGTTCAATTGAGTGTAAACAGCTCATATATCAGTTCACACAAATTTTAGGAGTCCAGAGGGGTGACGTTTCCTCTGAAAGCAAAAATGTGGAAGGGTTCTGTGTGTTATATGCAAGCCCTGCTTTGGCATGGTTCGGCTGCTGCCATCACAGCATGCTCTTCAGCAGTGCTGCCCATAGCTCCATTCCCTGAGGAGCATCAGCATTACTCATAGGAGTGTCTGTCACCACCACACAGATCCTGCCCCCTAGAAAAAAGTGAGTTCTGAGCCACTTTTGTTCAAGAACATCCAGAAGAAGGGCACTTAAATTTGGACCAGATGAAAGAGTTGTGTGCTTGCAGTACTCTCCCAGTGGTCATTTCTCTGCTTGGGGTTCCCTGCAGCAGTGCTCCCCTGCAGATGCCCTCCACCCCAACTGGTGCTGGCTGCAGCTGGGGCCCACACGTGGCCTGTGTGCCTGCGAGGGCACACTCTCAAGCTGTCCTGCACGTTTTCATGCAAAAATTCCTCGAGCTGCCTTTATATTCAAATAGATTTCACGGATCTCATTTGCAGAGGAGACACCTGTAGAACAAGCTGTGGTCATGCACTTGTCCCTCATCAGTGCGACCAGAGCTGATGTCCTGGGGGCACGCTGCCACCTTGGGGTTTGGGGCTCTGCTCCTTATGGCCAGAAGGGTGGTATGGATTTTTAATTCTGACACTTCCGTAATAAAAATCATTACTGCATTGGCGGTACGGCTCTTGATTTAGAATGGCCATCGTTAATTCAGGCGGTTCCCCCACGCGCAGAGGTTTTAAATAGCATGAGCTGGATGGCTCTTTAGCAGAACTGCTCCCGGGGGACAGGAGTTGGTTTTATCGATGGTGCTGTGGCTGATTGCAGCGCTGAACGGCGGTGCTGTGCTCTGCTTCCTGCAGCTCAGGGCTCCTGTCATGCTGCCATGCAGAGGTGCCAGCACCAGGCGTTGCTCTGTGTGCTATTAACTGTTTTCTGCTGCTTCTAATTGTTAAGGTCACTGGTAATTTACTGCGTGTTGAGGATCTTCTGTGTTTTCCAAGGAAAAAGCTGCTGCTTTCTGGCAGTTCTGCAGCAGAACTTCTCTGTAGGGTGAAACTTTTTGAGTGAAGCATGAGACTAAAAGAGCTTTGGGAGAAGTAGGAAACAGAGCTGCTGAGATGATCACTTGCTACCAAATAACCCTGGTTGCAGGGCCAGGATTCGCCCCACTCCTTCCCTGGGCCTGGACAGATGCTGCTTCTGGCTGAAAGCACTGCACCTCCACCGCTGGCAAGTGATGAATGGGTAAAGCTACCCCGTTTAGATAAGGTGGGAGCTTGGTTTCTCTTTCAGGAGTGCATCAAGCCGACAGTGCATGCCCTCTGCTTCTTTACCTAAGGGTAACTGCCAGAATCTGCTCTCATAAAGAGGAGGAATATACTGAACAGCTCCATTCATTTCAATCCTGGCTGGCTGGCAAGAGCCAGACCCATTCCTTTTTTTTATATCCTAAAAGCAAAACACAAGGTCGGTTTGTGTTGCATTCTCTTTTTCCTTCCTCTGCAGCCGTGCAGCGTCAGCCCTCGCACCACCTCCTCTTATTAAGCTTTTCTTCAGGAAACAGATACCTGAACCTCCTGGCTCCTTGCAGACGGGAGCGCTCCTTCTCACGCCCCAGCACCCTGCAGGCAGCACCTCCACACAACGGGAGCCCCGACGTGGTTCCAAGCCTCTCCTTTTCCCAGCAGGAGCCACCTCTGACATTGCCCTCTTCCGCCGACTTCATCGCTCTCCCAGCAAGTGCCTGACGGCAGCGGAACTGCGCTGCCTGATGGGTGCTGGCGCGGCGCAATGCTGACAGATGCGCGCCGAAACCGTGTGAAAAATTTTTGCAGCCAAAGCAAAACTGGCAAATGCTTGACTTGCTGCCAACCTAGCTCGTGGGTGCGAAACATCTGATGCTTTAGCTGAAATGTTTACGGCAGGGAAGGCAGTTCTAGG
Source organism: Numida meleagris (assembly GCF_002078875.1). Classification (NCBI taxonomy): domain Eukaryota; kingdom Metazoa; phylum Chordata; class Aves; order Galliformes; family Numididae; genus Numida; species Numida meleagris. Next base: position 2,202,332 of record NC_034413.1, on the reverse strand, counting down.
CATGGTTCTTGTCAGAGAGAGCAGATAACGGCTCTCATGGCACTGACCTATCCCACTCCCCAAGTCCTGCAAACCCTGCTTTATGTTTCCCCTGCTGTGCCCTCATGATGCTTTTGGATAAATGCTGAAAACCCTCCTCTTCGGTTGCTTTGAAAGAGCAAAGCTGCGAAAACATAGGGTACTTTAATCCTGAAGCTTTATTTTTTGACATAAATAGTGAGAAGTCACCTCTTGCATCGCATCTCCTAGAGATGCCTTCCTTCCATCTGTGAGCATCTCTTGCATCATAGGGCAGATGTCAAAGTATGGCTGTGACGGTCCTATTGCAAAGGAAAATCATGGAATAAAACCTTGCTCTTGTAGCTGCAGAGGTAGGAGCAAAGGAGCAGAAGGCGCTGGCTGCTCTGCACGGTGCTCATCTCCGGGAGTGTGTGCACAGAGAGCATTCTGCAGAGCACCGTGCTCCCTGTGTCCCTGCACAGGGACAGTATCTACAAATTAAAAAGGTAGATGTGGAGCTGCTCTGCTGCCTTGCATTGGCTGTTGCTTTGCTGCTGCAGCGCTGAGCCTTCCCAGCCATGCATGTGAGCTGGACATGGATCAGTGCAGGAGGGCTAGCTAGGCAGGGATGTAGAACAGTAACATTGCAGGATGGAATGAAGCACTGGCACTGTTGTGACCACTTCTTATCTCTAGCACTCCTGGCATTGGTACTGTCCTGGCCTTTAGATCCCAGACTGCATTCAATGATGGATGCAAGGCCTTCAATCTTCCCATCATCCGCACTCAACAGGCAGCGATGCTTTCACAGTAATGCACACCCAGGACAGCCAAGGCAGCTCTGCCCTGTGGTCCAGCAGGTCCAGGAGGTGGGAGCTCCGTGGGGCACTCAGAAGGGCATCAGTGGGGTATGGAGGAGTGAGTTGACCCCAAGTCCTTTGTGCTATGGCTCTCCAAGCCTGAACCATGGCTGTAACAGCCCCTTGGGCTTGTGGGGCTGGTGGCTCTTCGTGCCCCTTCCCTTTTAGGGGAGAATTTGTGCTGATCCCTCTGGCTACAAGCAGCCCTGCAGTGGCTGAAGTCCATCCTGCAGGCAGGTGCTGGTGCTGGTGCTGGGCGCTTCTGCTCAGAGGCGCTCAGGCAGCACGTTCCCAATGGAAGCTTCTAGATGTTATCCTACCATCTTTCATCGTAAAAGTAAAATCAATCTGCTTTGAAGAAGCAACAGGATATTTTGTTCATTGAGCTGTACACATAACTTCAATCTAAGCACAAAAGATCGGCCATGATTGTCCATATTAAAAAGTCATTTTGTTTTAGACCCTCTTTCCAGTGATATCCTTAAAACAGAATGACGTCTTTCGATGCATTTTCAATTGGCCTTTCCTGCTCTTTCTTCTTGGAATATCTTGCATGGTCATAGAAATAGATGATGATAACAGTAACAATGTTGAAAACGATGCTAAGCAGCAGGATCCAATAGGAGTACTCATACCTGTGTTCAGATCTGGTAGGTGACAGTGACGGAGAAATACATTTGATGGCCAACTCCACAGACATGTCGTTGCGTTCTACGTTCACGGCAAAAAGTATCATGACCAAAACCGTGAGGATTCCTAGAAAATAAAAACACAGTGTTAGAGGTGGATCTGTAGTATTCTGTTAGAAATACTTGTATTGAGTTGCTCTATTTTTTCCTACTTAGAAATATTGCTGAAGTGAGTACGAATGCCTGTTCTAGAACAAATATGAATCTAGTATTTTCTGTTATTAAAACCTGAGGATGTTTAAAGAACTTCTGTACCACCTGATGTCAAAACATCTACCCAATGCTATTGGTGACTATCTTCTGCTAAGATTAATGGATTCACACTGGCTATCCTTAGCTAAGGTCATTTAATGTCATTTTTTTTCACTGAATTTAGTGCTGATGCATATAGTATAATCACTTATTGAGTGACTTGCAGGTTGCCTACTTGATATGGCCCCAAGTTCATGGGATACGTGGCACAATAAGTGGATGAGACTCTGAGCAACCTGCTGTGGGTTCAGTGTTGGCAGAGCTTCAAGCGAGAGCTTGGGCTTAGAGGCCTGAGGTTCTTTCCTACCCAAACTTTTCAATGACTCTGTGATGAGCCAAAAGGAGATCTCTTATTGGATCTGCATCTATTTCCCACAGCCTCCTTAATGTATGTGGAGTTCTGTCACTTTGACATTTAACCAAATACTGCTTTTATTATGTATCACAGTATAACAAATGTACACTGCTGAAAGTACTCCTGCCCTTCCCTCCAGGTAGACCTTGTTACCAGTGCTCCCGCTGACACTGGGTCAGGATTTAGCAGGGAGGACACTGGGATTTCAGACCATCTGGTGCAAAGATTAAGAGCCTTCAAGACACACATCAAATGATGCGTGATTTTTCATGAAAATATGCCTGTGGCAAAATAAACTTCCAGGTCATAGCTCTTAGAGGGCTGTAAAAAGTAACCTAAATTCTCAGCCAACGTGTGGGCTTACTTTCTCACTAATGTTTAGTTTGGCAATCCCGTGGTTCTTCCATTTCAGGTCAAGGCTTACAGATTGCAACTGCAGTGGGGGGTGTTAGGAGCCAGCTGTGAGGGAATGGGGGCTGGACCCCTGGGAGCTGCTGGGCAGAGTTCATGGCTCTGAAACTCAGCGTCTCCACCGTTTTTTTCTGCTTAGGGAATGTTGAATCTTATTTTGATCTCCGCAAGTGTTTTTTAGAGAAGGAAATGCATTTTACCATGACTCAGCCTTTCTGTCCACCTTCACTTTGATGTTAGTGCTGTTTTAGATGTATTTGGTTCAACATATGTTTCAGAAACAAAGCTACGGTCCATCCTATTGATGAGACCTCAGAGGCCTATTTTGTTAGGCAGGTAACCCAGGAACCATTATGCTATAAATACCATGAAACAGTGGCACTCTTTAAGGGGTTACAAATTGCAACGTAGTCACATCCAGCAGGGTCACTTCTCAGTTCTGCTTTAATTCTGCATTTGTTAGCTTACTCTGTTCTCCTTGGTGTGTGTCATGCACGAAGTGATGCTGCACCTGTTGGGGCTCTTCCACTTCGCTGCCAGCAAGTCCAGCCTCCTACAGACTGATGCTGCTGCTTTACCAGTAGTTAAGCTGATTTTCAGATATCCTAGTGGATATGGTTAAAAAATAAAGCCAGCTGAAGAGCTGGCATGGGTTCCTCAGAGAGGTGGTGGTGCCCCATCCCTGCAGACACCCAAGGTCAGGCTGGACGGGGCTCTGAGCACCTGATGGAGCTGTGGGTGTCCCTGCTCATTGCAGGGGGGTTGGATCCGACGGCCTTTAAAGGTCCCTTCCAACTCAAACCATTCTATGAACACATTTTCAATTGTTTCATTTTATAAATATATATGTTTCTTAATGAGAATATAGTGTTACCTATATGGTGGGCACAAAGTAGTCAGCGTGGACACGTTACTCACCACCTATGGTGTTCCAGGTGTAGACTCCAGTGGGTCCCAGGAATGTCTGGTAGGGGTTGCTCACAGTGTTGGTGCACGTAAAGCCGGAGCTCAGGAGGGAGCTCAGCATGCTGAGAATCAGAAGCACGATGATCGCTGTGTTGATACTTTTTGTTCCGTTGCTTTTCAGTCTTTCTGCAACTGAAAGAGAGGAGGTGCCCAGGGTGTTTAAATGTGCCCAGCAAACCAAGGGTTACTGACACCTAGCTAATTGTAATTAAAAGCTAACATCCAGAGATTTGGCTGAGCTGTAGAGATGTAGCAGGAGCAGTAGGTTTGGCTGCAGCACGTGAGCTCAAATCTGCAAGGGGATGGAGGTATCTTAGTCTGAAATAAGCGCATGCCTGCTAATCCTACTGGCCCACAAACCTGTGGGTTAGGTAGCAAGCTTCTCTTCCTTAATGTTTCTGGGAATGTTTCATCTCGACAAGGCCAGACAGAAATTCCATGCTAAGCCTGCCCAGGGAGCTCGCTGCTCCTGCCCATCATCCCATCCCTGGTGGCTTTACAGACGTTTTAAGCCTGGTGACTTAAAACTTGGTTGCCACTGCAGATTATTTCCTTTTAATGCAGCAGCAGTCCTCTTGTGTGGAATAAAGCTGACCAGGGAAACAGCTCCAAGTCCAAGTTAGCCCAGGTGTGTTTTTGTAGGACAAAAGTGTCCAAGCACAGCCATGCATGGATGGATGAGGCAGGGCTGGGCATTGAGCTGGTGCTTGTACCCCTTGTTACACCTAACTCTTGCCCCACCCCGCAGGAAGAATTAGGGCTGAGGAAAGTGTCTTCTGTCCTCTTTAAAAGAAAGGAGCAGCTCCTTCTTTTTGTTTTCCAGGAGGATGAGTGCATCCCAGGCTCTGTAAACCCACAAACTTCAGGTGACAAAGCTCACGGTTAGCACCTCTGCCCCACGCTCCAGCTTGCTGCAGCCCACGTGTGCAGGTTGTTGCTGTTTCTGTAGCTGTGTGCACGGCTGGCCAAATGTACTTGGCACATGCAGTCAATCTTTTCGGGACTGTAATCAGTTTTATTGTTTTCACCTACATCCTTCAAATTATTTGATACCTTGCTGATAATGAGATATAAATATGGATGCAGCATACTCAAAGTGTAATTGCAATATAGCTACATTGAGATGCATTATCCTCCTTTCAATTTAAAGCTTGAGAAGGCAACTGTAATGTTCCTGTGGCTGCCTCAACCTATAACAGATCTGACATCAGCGTTGTCATGCTCTGCTCAAAGAGGCGTTGTGATAGACGGCCATCTGCAGGGAAACTTCCCCTCTGTGCTGCTTTTCATGCAAAGCCCTTCCTGCAGTGTTCAGCTAGCACGTAGATTGGGGAAATCATAGCAGTAAAAAGAACAAAACCGTAATAAACAGCCATAAAAAGAAAATAAACATTCCGAGCAAAAAGAAGAGCTGCCGGAAATAAATTAAAAGGAGGGCTTTCATCTCGTTTAATGTTTTATTCTTAGCAGAAGTTAATTTCGGTTCGAAGAAATGGCAGGTAAGGATGTGTTATGGAAATCAGATGCAAATGTAAGCAATCCTGCTAGAAAAAAAAGGAAAGACAGGCATTCAGGAGGCATCACTCAAGGAAATGGAGGTGAGCGCAGCCCAGCTGTACTGGTGCAGCCTTACTGCTGGCTGTTGCCTACCACAAGAAACACGCCTGGGCCTGAAGCAGACAGCTGTGTGTGATTTCCCCCTGGCAGCCTCCCTTAATTTTATCCCTGGGAACATCTCCAGAGCTGACGGCTGCACCCCCTCATTGCGCTCCTCTGTCCTGACAGCAAGCCGTCATTCAGGGGGTGTAATTCTGCCAGACTCCACCTGTTGCAAGCATGCCTGCAGCAGCACAGAGCTGCAAAAAGTTTGAAATAAAATGCAGCTTTCAGGGCGGCAAACATGTTTCCAAACAAGACAGGCTGTGTAGAAGACTTCAGCCTAACGTTCCACTTTGCACAGGGTCCCACCAAAGACCTGGAAGCTTGTGGGAACTTGGCTGAATATCCAAGTGCCAGCAGTTTTCAAGCATTGGTTCTGTACTTTAAAAGGTAGAAAAAGAATAAATTCCTCTGTGCTACAGTGAACTTCTGAGACTTCCTGGTGTGCTGCTCGTTGCTGATTGCCGGGCAATGGGCGTGCCTCTGCACCTTGCTCAGCGCTCTGTGGGTTTGACTTGGAAACGAGCGCAGCTGTAAATGGTCACTGTTGCGTGAAAAGGTGGTTCCTTTCTGAAGCAAATTTGTAATGCAGCTGATGGAGGCTCTGAGGACTGAAGTTACTGAAGAATGAATGTGTTTGGCCAGATTCTGAGCATCCCCAGAGCCTCTGGAGCAGCCCATATTTCGTTGCTCTGTTAAGCTTATCCATCATGCACTGTGTGCTTGTAGAATCCATATTGCTTTGTTTGTCTTTCATCTTTAGGCTTGGAAATTCCTTTTGATGGTGTGGTATCCAAAATAACAGTACTGTCTTTGTAAAGGCTGATAATCTACTTTTTGTATGGCCTTCAACTGAAGTCACCCTGGGCTGTTGCTAAGAAATACATTAGATCCCCAACTTACCCTCTTTCATTTACTCTTCATTATTTATTCCATGACTTTCATCCTCCGTTTCTTACGCTCAAATACGAGAGTGCTGTTTGGGAAACCAGCAGGCTGCCTAGCAGCCCCATCAGAGCACGCTTGCTAGGTGACAGGTCCCGTGGTCCTGCACACGGGCGCTTGTACCTCTGCTTTCTGCTGCCTGAGACATGCGAGCAGAGAACACACCGCCTCGTTTTACCAACAGATCATTTACTGAAGGGTGAGGTCAAAGGAGAGACACCTGCCTGTCTTAGGACAACCTATTTCAATTTAGAATTAGTATGTCTGCGGTTCTGCGAAGTATTTCTCCTGCTTTAAGAACGCACGGAATCCTACTTAACACAAAACACGACAATCATGTCTAGTTTAGAACCTAAGAATTAATTTTAAATGAGTGCATTTCATCTTGGAGATGTGCCTGACTTAACTAGTGAGGGATGCGGGCACATCCATATTTAGTCTACTCAGGAAGCATCTTCTCAGCAGCTGTTGAAAACAACGAGCGGCTCCTGAAGCTCGCTTGATTTATTCATCTATAAATGGTGTACATGTGAGAACTGCGATGACATTTCCTAAATGATGAGCACAAAAATATAAATCTGAAGAAGGAAGAAAAACAACACTGACGACTAAACATATGTGGACCATGCAAAGAACTGAAATGCTTTAGGGATGCTTGTCAGTGCCCAGGCCCTTGGGTTTGGTTGCATTCATTGCCATGTAGGTAAAGGCAAGGCACACCCCAAACTCCTCTGCTGGCCCTGCCCAGCTCTCTGTGGACACAGCCGTGCTTTCACACAGCACCCTACTAAAATCAGAAAGAGCCTGCCTGCATGTAGCAAGGCATAGCACCTGAGCCACCTGGCATGGGCAGGTATAATCGTATACGAACTATTTTTGTAAATGCATATTTGTTTTTCTAAAATTACTTCTATCGTTCTTATCTGACAGTAAATAAACTGGCCTGAATGACTTGTGATTTGATATTTGTTGGGCAATGACCTCAGCATTTGCTATATGCTTTGCTAGGAATGCTGCTGCACTCAGCTTTTTCATTACAATATAATCACTGCAATGTGAACTGGCGTCCATGTTCTAGCTCTGTCACACTGGCAATTTGGGTGCCTCTGTGCACAGGTGTAATTTTCATACTAAATTCAGGTGGGAAAGAGCTGGGAACCATCTGGAGGTTTTGATCAGCTGTGCTCTGCCTGGGAGGGTTTGTCTGCTCGTGGTGCTGGGACATCCCACAGCCTCCCAAAATCAAGAAAGCCTTCTTCAGGTTTCAAAACGATTTGACCTACCCTTCCAAAAGTCAGCTGTGTTTCTTCTGACCACCTTTTCTACTCTTTCACACGTGCTCATGTGAATGTTGCAGCTTCGAACCCAGGAAATGAGTGAAAATCCTCGTACTTTGCAGCAGTGTCCAGGCTCAGCTAACTTGGGCTTTTGTGAACGCTTCTGTTAATGCTGGTACAGCTCCTTGTGCACAGAGTTAGTTCTGCTGAGCTGCGTGAAATCAGCACGGAGCCTGTGGTTGCATTTGGTATGCATCACTTCTTGTTGCTGTTCTGCTTTTTCTCATGTTTTCTTTCTCATACTAGGATTTTTCATGCTTGTATAATAACTTTCTCCAAGGTTTGCTAGGTAAGCCCTATTCTTTTTTCCCCTATTCTTTTTTTACCTTTATTTTATTCCCATGTAGCATCTCCCTTCCCTTGTTTCTCAATTGTTGTCTTTGTGACTAATTAACCATTTTTATTATTTTCCTCCTTCTGGTCATAAATTTACCATTGACGATAAATACTGAAAACACAAATGCACACACAAAAAAAAGCTGGGCTACATAACAACAACATATAAACAGCCTATGGCTTTTTGCTGAAGTGCTATTTAAGAATAGAACCTCGATTCAAAATCTCAGAGACAAATAGCCACCTGGTAAAGGTGTGGTCACCTGTGCCTTTGGTGGGGGCCTTAAAAAGATGATGAGCTACGTAGTAATGCATACTTCATGGACTAGTATTAAAAAGAAATGAGCAACCATAAGTTTTGAAAATATGGCATGCTTCAGTTTAATAATATCACTTAGAAATGGGATGGGGTTCTCTTGAAAGAAGAAATAAAATGAGTATTTTCCTTAAAATGTAGGCTTGATGGATATATAAACACCATCTCTGTCCAAATTAGCTTTACGTGTTTTGCTCTTCTCCCTTCAGCAATCTCGGAACCTTTCTCTATAAAAATGATGCTAATTTGATCACAGGCAGGCAAAATGTTTTAAATCAAACAATTAATTTAACATAATGAAATTTAAAGGAAGCCAAATTAGTTTCGTACGCCTTTAATGAAATGCTAATAGAGTGTTGCTTTTCTGTTTGTCGCTGAAAGCTTCTGAAAATTAAAATCTGTTCGACACAAATTCCAATCCTGTATTGTTTCCTCCTTTGGAGGCGTAGGCTAAGGCCACAGATCATCAGATGTTGCCACTGGCAGCAATGCTTCAGCATTTGTCTGCTTTTCTCAGGTCTTATTTTATACCACTTCAATCCCCGGGATGGTTTGTAGATATTTTAAGGAATCATTAAGGTTGGAAAAGGCCTCTAAGATCACCAAGTCCAACCCCGCCCGCACCACGCGCACTGACCATGTCCCTAAATGGAACCATGGGGTCATCAGGGTTGGAAAGACCTCTCGGATCCCATAGCCCACCCCCACCGTGCCCACTGCCCATGTCCCTCAGTGCCACATCCCTGAGGTTCTGGAACCCCTCCACAGTCGGGGACTCCCTCCCTCCCTGGGCAGCCCGTGTCAGTGCATTGCCACTCTTTTGGAGAAGAAGTTTTTCCTAATACCCACCCTGAACCTCTTCTGAGGTTCTCACTGAAGGTCTTACAGCTGTAGATGAAGGGAGAAGGGCTGTTCCTGCACCCCTGGTGCCACCTGGTCTGGCACCCACCACCCCGCGCTGCTCCTTACCTTGGAAACTGTTTTCCGAGAACTGCAGCCCGGCGTCGATGGCCTGAGCACAGGTCCCTTGAAAGAGCCCGTACGTGAGGCTGACGGTGGTGGTGGAGTTCCCTCCAGGGAAGCTGACATCGCTGTCCATCCACTCCTGCGTTCCCAGAACGACACAAATGATGACAAAGGACGCAACGCTGGTCAAAAAAGCACCTCCATACATCAGCGTTTTCTGCCTGGTTGGCATTTTGGCTGGCGGATTTTCCACAGATTCAGATTTCCTTCCCTTCGGCCCTCTTGGCCGTAAGGTTGTTCCTCCGTTTGCTCCCTGGAACCTGTGCCGTGTGCTAGCTGAATGTTATCCTGGTAAACTTTAAGCGGACAGCAGCAGTCATAAAAACGTAAAATAACCGAACTTTGGTCTGGAGGAGAGGCGTTACCATGGCTGCAACCCAAACACCCCTGACAAGGCGGGGAGGGAGCTGCCACCACCAGCGGTGACTCACTGTTAGTGCAGCTCTGCCCAAGGAGGGGCTTCCCACTGCTGCCCTCCCGGCTCCGGAGCTCTACTGGAGCCCAAACAGAGCTCTCTGACCCCGTTTTCTGGATTTCTCTTCTCCCAGGTAACTATGATAGGATGAGAGGTCGTGGCCTCAAGTGGCGCTGGGGGAGGTTCAGCTTGGGTATCAGGGAAAAGTTGTTCTTGCATCGGCACAGGCTGCCCAAGGAGTGGTGGGGTCACTGTCCTGGGGGTGTTCCAGAACTGGGGGATGTGACACTGTGGATATGGGGGTGGCCTGGGTTTGGGTTTGGGGATCTGAGAGGTCCTTTCCAACTTTAACGGTTCTATGATTCTATTCCTGTGTTTCCTCCTGGAAGGTTGGTACTTAGCCTGGAAACAATTTTTGCTAGCTCCACACCCACACCCCTTCGGAAGCAAGTGATAGATTCTGATTTCTTACAGTGAAGATGGATGAGTGTCCCTTTGCTCTTCAGACTCCCAGCTTCCTTAACAGCTGCATTCCTCTTTTGAGGCCTCTTGAATACTTGATGTTCTGTGTGACAGGACTGCATTGCTCTGGGCCACTCTGGGGTTAAAGATTTTCCATCTAGTATCAAAAAGTTATTTTTTTCCTAAGGAAAAGCTGTAATTCTTAATTAAATTCCATATATTTTCGCACAATACCTATTCCCTCTTCCTCGTTTTTTGTTTCTTTGCTTGTTTGGGCTCTGTTAAGTTCCAGTCAATTTCTCTAAGCATCACTTGCTTTAGATGTGTAATGATCTTTGATTGCACTTTACCAATGGGGCTTTCAGCCTTCAGCTCTTGTTCAGCTCAGACATGAAATATGCATTATTTGCTGGTTGCCTAACTGCTCTACAGGGAGGAAACAAACACCTTAAAGAGAGATTCATTTCAGTGGGCTGGTGAATGTGTAAAGGAGGCAATACTGAAGGAAATCTGCCCTGGGCAATTGAGCAGGAGAAACGTTACAGAGGAAATCATGTTTGAAATCGATGCATTTTATTTCTGAGATGTATTGCTGGTGCTTTGTACGATACAGTCTCATGTATATTTTTATATTAAACGGGACTTAAATGATACTTTTGATGTCATTGCTTTTATGAACGTATACATTTTGTTTATGTACCTTCTTTATACTTCATATATAGTCAAACTTTGTGTGCGCACATGCTTTAAGCACGGGAGACCCAGGGGAAGGTTTCAGCCCTTCTAAACAAATGAGGAACGGGAGACCTCTCTTCCATTTTCCTTCCAGACCTTCAGTTAAATTTTAACCACAGAAGGACAGGGAAACTTCCTTATGATCACCACTATGGGTCTGTAAAGCCATTTTCTCCTCCCTTTTGTTCCATGCTGCTGGGGAGGAGTCAGTGATCCTCTCCCATAGAGCACCTCCCTTTACTAAGAGAAGCACAGGTGATAAGGGTTTCTACCCTGGTTCGGCTGTGCCACTTGACCCTCTGTGAAATACATCAGAAATTTATACTTTGAAATATTAATATTTGCCATGGTACTGAATCTGAGGGAGCGCTTTTTCAGCAGCTGCTCAGCGGACCTCCTTTGGCAGACTTGAGAGAACCCAGTATAAGCGAGCTGAGCATTTGTGCCTTTAAAAAACACTAAACAGCAGAGACGAAGAGCTGCAGGGGATAATTTGTAGTTCCTTTCCAAGCGATCTTATTCAATTATGCCCAGTTTTCAGTGACTTAGCTCAAATTTTTGTGGCTCAAATTGTTGAGGCCAGGGGAATCACCATGTAAATGGGTCCATAATTTGCCTTTTTCTTCCCTGTTACCTTGAAGTTAATCCATTCTCTGCTGAGGGTACGATTGCTTGTGCCTTTTCTTCCCATAGCTACCTAAAAAACCATTGTATCTCCTGTATTTTGAAAAGCATTTATGCATTTCATAATCTTTCCAGAGCAAAACCATCACTTTCCAAAGCGGTACACCTGCTAAATCCAAAAGATTAAACTGCAGCTCTATGTGGGGAGCTTCCTCCTGCTATGGCAGCGTTTCCATGCCTTGCTCCGGATCAGGCACTCACGTGGAAATTCAGTCTGACATGGCAAACCTCATCACTTCAGGGGAAAGAGAAGAGATGGGTTTCCTCCAGCTGAGATAAAATGTGTCTCTATCAGTAATTTACCAGCTCTGCTCCAGCTAGTGATGCTGCAGTCCTTGCACAGCAGTCAAAAAGAAATCAGAGTAATTCACTGGGACCCAGACAGCAGAGAGATTTGTAAAAAAAATTACATACGGCCTTGTATTTTTAAAGGAGGAATATGTATTTATCTCATATTTATGTACAAGTTTGCTTTAGGCAACTAGATCTGCTGTGAAACAAACGAATATGTATGTATATATATATATCTAAAATGAAAGTTTTATTTGCAAACGGGATGTTCCAGCTTGTTGCTGATTCACACTGGCCCTATCCTGTGCCCCTGCTAACCAATAAATGGCCTCTGACTGGGCTATTCAGCTGGTCCTAAGGCATTTTCCTATGGTGGGTTATGACATTTCACATGGATTTCTCTTCCTGTGTTGCACACATGCTCTGGAAGGAGGACCCAGCCATGCAGACACAGTGCAGCAGCTTCCAGGTGATGTGCTCATCCATGCCCTGCAGCCAGGGAAAATTCAAGGTGAACCATTGCAGATCATCTGCTCTGCTGCAACCGCAGCATTTAACAATGGTTACCAGCAGTTTACGAAATCCCACGCTTAGTTAAAATCTGTCACTTAGAAAAATGCTAGGAGGTAAGTTAGCATAGCATCGTGGTTGGCTGGCAGGTATGTGCTGTTTGCCTGGGAGCCCACTGCTGTGGTGCACCCTTGCAAATCTCACAGAGCCTTTACATCCTCTTTATTTTCCATTTTCCACGTCTAGGCGCAGAAGAGAGCTAAGAAGGCAAAGTCCTTGAGCTGCTCTTGGCTCCAAAAGGGGGTCAATAATCATCCACGTGTGCACAGCATTGCAGGAGGAGGCTGTGCATTGCTAATTATCTCTACCTCTTCTTAGCTGGATAAAAGGTAATTGAAACAACTTGCTGGAAGTGTAATAGAGAATACTAAGAATGAGATTGATTTTTTTTTTTTCTGGTAGCTTTGCAGCCAGCGTTCTGAGCGGTGATGGAAAGAGGAGTCTGCTGATGACTTTTGGGCTGGCTGAGGGAGTCAGGTAAAGCATCATGAATTTTAGTGTAGCTGGAGATGGACATCTGAAGCTCAGCTGAACTGCAAAATTATTGCAACAACAGTTTGGGGAACTTGGATGTCATCACAAAATTTTGTGTATCTGCTCCCAGCACTGCTGCGTGGTGGATTGCGGTGCTCTTCCACCTTCTGACTTCGTTCTTCTATTGCTCTGATCCTTTTAACAGCACTGCTGCAAGAAAAAAACAAACACATTTCAAATGCTGATTGGATTTCTTCCCAGAAATTGACTAAATCTCCTCACCGGACAGGTATTGACTTCTGACTCTGGGTATTGGTAAGCACTGCCCCCAGCCCTGCGGAGCAGCAGCCGTGCTGGGAGCAGCCAGCAGGAGCAGCGACTGCTGGCTTCCACCTGGACAGACAAAAAGGAGGAAGATCCCAAATCCACCACGTTGGTATCAACACAAATGTGACAGGAAAAATCCTGTTTTAAAATGCTCACCCGCTGTAAGAGCATCCTTCAGTTTCACCATCTGAGTGAGCTGGCTGCTGTCTCCTCTGGTATCCTCAGGCACAAGCTGTGCTGCTCCCAAGTATCATTGCAACATATTTGCTACCCAGACTCCCAAAGGTCTCATGGCTGAACTCACTCTGTCTTGGTGGAGTAGAAGTGATGCTCGGCAGCATCCCCACTTGCTGTACCCACACGAGACTTGCCATGTGCTGAAGCCCAGGGCTGGGCTTGCTTCTTGAAACCCTTGGGAAAAAAAATAGTGCAGTCCATCAGGGTAAAGTAAAAAGTTAAAAAAAAAAACAAGCAAACACAACAAAAACCCAAAAAACTTGGAACACCTCCAGATGTTTTCCATTTTTCTTGAACTCTGACAGTTGAAGAGAATCATTGCCATGCCCTAAGAGATGACTGCTGCAGAACTTTAAAACAACATCTTCAGGCATCAAAAAGCTGCTGCCATTCGTGACTGAACACTACAAGTTGAGTGGTCAGGTAGAGCTTATTGAAGAGCAGGGAAGAAGCCTTCTGGTCTTGTGTGAAGCAGACAGTGCTTTTCAATTTATTATTATTTTTTTCAATTTAATAAAACGTGTCTTTGGGCTTCTTCAACGTATGTAACGTTTAGAACAAATCCTGGAGGTGGAGGTGGAGGGAAGAGCTGGCAGAGCAGGCTTTCATTTACTGCAATTTCTGTAACAATTATAAGGACAAGTAGTCTTGAATACTTAAAGATATTCCCAGAAACTTTTAAATTTAGATTCCAAATGTAAGAATCCGAGATGAACGTCTTTGAAGTCATTAAATTAGCTGCCGCTGTGATGTTACACGTTGCCACGCTTCTGCCCAATTACTCGCACTTTAAAGACTTTATTCTGTGTTTTTATCCTAAGATATATTTGCAGCTATAAAAATGATGCCCGTGTCTGTTGTTTGCTGTTCTGCCTCTGATTTTGCCCTTTCTCCAGCACGTTTACTATTCGAGTTCCAGGGGGCTGGTGAAGAGACAGATGTATGGTGCTGCTCCCAAGCGCACCGCGGCCATTTATTTATCAATAAATGTCTTCCTCGCCGCGGTGAGGCTCACTGTCAAGCTGGAATATTTGAAACAAATATTCAGTGTTAAAATATCCCCCGTCCCCCATCAGGTGTCTCTAGCTTGAAGCAAGGAGGACGCTTTGCACCAGGGAGTAGCAAAGTGGCTGTAATTGTCGGTGGGAAAGTTTCCACCGCCTCCGCCAGCACGACGCAGTCGCTGAGCAGCGGGTGCTGGGTCCTGCCAGAAGGCTGCCGGAGGTCTCGCAGCGCCTCGAGCGCATTGGAAGGAAGGAGGAACTGGCTGCCAAAGAGCTGACAGTGCTGAGAACGTGGTTGATTTGTGATGGAGAGAGAGGAAAAGACAGGGGAGCAGTGGGCTGTAAGATGGACAAAGAACAGCCGCTGCTGGAGATGTTGGGATGAACACACAATAACTGCTGCTTATTCCCTCTGCTTTGCTGCAGCATTTCAAATTCCGTGAATTTATTTTATGTTAAAGCAACGAAGCTCTGTCAGCACAGCCGGATTTCCCCTCGCTTCTCATCCTCACCTCCTTTCTAACAGCAGAAATTCTCCTCAGACCTCGTCTGGAGACAAAGAGGATTAACGGGCTTCGCCCCTCAGGTCAGCGGTTCCTGCCCTGCTGGGCTCCTGTCCCAGCTCTCTGGATAAAGCACTACACCAGAGAGCACCATATGATTTTTCTTTTTCTCTAGCCAGCAACTGAAGAGAAAACCGGCCTCTCTTTTCCCCAAATAGCATATTAATAACTACGACGTGTATTATCTTTGTTTCTTTTTTGTACAGCTTGAGCTTCGCATGTCTTCCTCACGACTAATTAATTTCTGAACCACAATAAAACAGCATTTCTAGTTTCGGCACTCACAGAAAAATGTGATCGCACCCAGCACGCGTAATAATTCCATTTGTTTGAGCGCTTGGATAAAAGCAGTCATTCAAATTAATACACAATTTCTTGCAAACATTTACTAGTGAGGAAATTGCTGACTCGCACCACTCCATCTACCAAAGTGTTCATTAAAAGCAGCGCCTTCCTGGTGCTGTGCCCATTTGCACAGCCATGCCTGCCGAAAGATCTTAGCGCTGTCGTAAATTGCTGTTTCCCAGTCAATGCGGTGCCAAAGGGACGTTGTTATGAGACCATTAAGTTTTGTGCAGAAGACACCAATATTCACAGGTATTTTGTATAGATGGTCTTTGAAAATCCCCGGTAGTCTGATATCCTTCGGTACAACTAAAATAAAGGTGGTGCGTGTAGACGGGGGTGTTTGAAACTTCATGGAATCACAGAAGAGTTGGAAGGGACCTCTGAAGACCATCTGGTGCCACTCCCTGCAATGCACAGGGACACCCACAGCTCCATCAGGTGCTCAGAGCCCTTGCCCTGACCTTGGGTGTCTGCCAGGACCACCACGACCTCTCTGGGCAGCCCAAGCAGTGCCTCACAGCTGTGTGTATGCAAGGCCCTCCTAGGGGAGAGATTTCTTTTTCCTTACTTTTTCCAGACCAGGTGTCTGTGGGACTGAAGACAAAGGAGGGCAAGGCGCAAAGTTAGGCGCGCTGATCCTCTCCCTCCCCTCGGTAATCCCTTCCTCCCTGTCCTACTTTCCAGCCTGGCGTTTCTATTCTGGGTTCCCCTGCCCTGCCTTGATGCTAATGGCGGGGAGCGTCGAAACGAGGCCGTCTGCGGGTCCTGGGTTTGGAGCACAGCGGGTGCTGTGGTCCCTCCAGGCGGTGTCACACAGCTGGGGAATGAGGAGGGGAGCAAGGTCAGCCCCAGCCCTCGTGACAAATGATGGAATCCTCACAGCGCGGTTTGGGCTAGAAGCGCCCTTCATGCCCAGCCAAGGGCAAGGGACACCCCCACAGCTCAGGGGCTCAGGGCCAGGTTAGAGGGGGCCCTGGGCACCCCCGGGGATGGACACCCACACTTGGCGTGCCAGGGCCTCACCGCCCTCGGCGCTTCCCCTCGCAGCCAGCCTACATCTCCCCTCTTCCAGCGGAAAGGCGCTCCCCGCGTCCCGGCACCGCCACGTGTGCCGGCTGAGGAGCACACACTCCCTCAGGTGAGCGGCGCGGAGCGGCCGATGCGGGCGGCGTCCGCCAGGCGGCTCCGCTGAGGGGAGAAGGCGGCGGCGGCGGAGCGAAATTTCCTGCCTGGCCGCCGCCTCTGCCCAGCGCCGGAGACCGCCTGGGCGTCCCGCGGTCCCGCGCCCGGGGCCCGGCAGCCGCCAGCGGAGCGCGGAGGCGGCGGCGGCGGAGGGCCGAGAAGCGGCGGGAGCCTCGGCGGTGAGCGGGGACCGGAGAGCGGCGCGGGGGAGGGAGGGAGCGGGCAGCGGGCTGCGTCCGTGGGGGCAGGTGGGCGCCGCGGGAGCCCGGGGGGAGCGGGGCGGGGAGCCGGTAGCGGCCGTGCGGAGCCCTGGCAGCGCGGCGGTCGCGGTTGGGATGCGGCTGCGGGCCGTGCGGGTGCGGTGAGTGCCGCTCGGGGAGCCGCGCTACGTGCGTGCCCGTGCCGGTACCGGCGCTCCCGCGGCTCGGGGGCTCACAGGCGGCGGTTCTGAGCCGCCGCGAACTTCGCGTTTTACGTGGGCTGATGGGGAAAATGACACGGGGCTTCGGTGGAAACGTGCTCGTCTGTTGCTTCCCAATCCAGGCCCTTGGTGGTTCTCCCCCCCCCCGCCCCTCAACCCCGCTTGCGGTTCTGCTTCAAACGGGGAAAAATAACGCCAGACCTCTCCGAAATAACGCGCGGACAACTTCTGACCGTCTCCGGTGAGGAGATGTGCTGCGTTTCTGCCAGAATGGGCTGCCGATAGCTGCTGTGCCGTGCACATGGGCTTTGCATGGGGAGCGGTTGGCTCCGAGCGTGTTTTCCTCTCCTCTCCTCTCCTCGTGTGACAGTGGCTGGTAGTGGGCTGGGTGCTGACGGCATCGCTCACCTGGCTGCGTTCAGAGGTGCTACCGGCGCTGCAGAAGGCAGAGATCAGGGTTAGGGATTGAGAAACGCTCTGTGGTGGGAAATACTGTTATTTGCATGGCTGCATTCTGGGCACGATGTGCTTAGGGGATGGTAAACACGAACGCAGAGGTGAACTTGGGCTGAAAATGAGCGATGTTCGTCTGGGAGCTGGCGATGTCCTCTTAGAGGGATCTCCATGGGGGTCGCTGGGAGCTCCCTAGCCCTGTCTGCATCACTGGGTGATGGACTTGGCAGCCTCGGGGGCACTGTCCCTGCTGGGGCTGACCCGGGGTACGGCTCCTGGTGCTGCTGGGGATCGTGGGCATTACCACCTGATTCCTTCGGTTTGCTTTGTCTTTGCCTGCGAATAAAGGAATGGCACAGGTACTGCGTTCTGTTGCACCAGCCATCTGTGCTGGCTGCGCTTTGCGTAACAGATGCTGTATCACTATGTGCCTGTAACGTATTTTACCAAGTTAAGAAATAAGCACTGAATTCCTTGTCGAAACGCTTCCTATGCTCTGGACACCTTTAATAGAACCAGAGGTCGTGATATACCTCAATTGTGATGTTCAGACTGCTGTAATCTATCCTGAGCCTGTGAAGCACAGGTGATATTTTAGCAGGTTTGGGTCCTAGTTTCCTTCCGTATCCCTCTTTCTTTTCCCCTTTTCCACGTGATACATTTATGTTTATCTGCCTTAAGAGAGAGGGGGTTGGGAGAGCTGGTATTTTCTCACCATCTTTCTTACAGGGTGGTCTGAGCCTCGTTACAGTGAGAGGCCGCGCTCATTAAACAATTGCTGTTGATTGCAAGACGCCTGCCTGGCAGTGTGCGCGCTTTCTCATGCGTTGGACAAGCAGTGCCTCAGGTTGGTCGTACAGCTGCTGCACCACAGCTGCAGGCCGGCCTTGTTGGCTGCACCGGTGTCAGGGCAGGCGCGGCATTTCTCAGGCTGCTGTGCTGCTCGGAGGCCTTCCTCCTTTAAGAGGCTCTGCAGGGCAGCTGTTCAACTCCACGAAGTATTGGAGGGTTGTGGCTGTGTCCCCGTTGAGCGCTACTGTTGTTTCATAAACGTTACGCTGCATGTCAAGCTCTGTTTCCGAAATAATCTTCAGGGTGGGTTTACGGTGGGTTTAACATCAGCTGGAGAACCCGCAGCTGGAAGTTGTATGGGAGTACTGGGATGCATCTTCTGTCATCACTGGTGGTCCTGGTGGAAAATTCATGTCTTTGCTTGGAAATATTGCGGTGGGTGACTGTGTCTGGTGTGCGCTGAAAATCTCTGCAAAAGCAGATAACAAGGAAAAAGTGTTTTTGCTTCAAGGTGCTGATCCCCTTGCTCCAGTGGTCATCAGGATAGGGCCATCGGTGGGAGCTGGTCCCTGTGCAGAGCAGAGCTGGGGAGCTGTTCTGTCTGGAGCGGGGGGACTGAGCAGACAGACCTGCGGGTGTAGGGGAGCTCAGTAAAGCCATTGCTTGGGGAGTGATGCTGATGGGGGCAGGAGGAGCCTGCGCCGTGTCCTGGCAGATGTTTGATTTTATTAATAAGTAGAAAGGGCTCTTGGGAGCTCTGTCAGGATTACAAGAGCGATGTGCTCGGAGCAGATGAGGAGATGGGATAGAAATCAGTGTTTAGATTGTTTAGAACAGAAGGTGGGTGTTGAAATTGTCGTGCTGAGTTCAGGGCTGACCACACGGCCTGGCCCTGCTCTGGATGCTGGGCTGCGTGTCAGAGAAGCACCTGCTTGCAAGCAGCTGCCTGAGCTGTGTGCAGGGCTCTGCAGCGGACCTGGCTCTCGCTGCCCGTGCCGCGGTCAGAGGCGGCTCCCAGCAGCACCACTGGTTTTGGCACCTGGTTTTCTTTTCCTGCTCTCTGGACGCGGTGTTAAGGAAAACGAATCTGAAACGTCATGTGGTGCCCCACAATTGAACGTGTCATAAATTGATCTGATGCATTATTGAAGAGTTCTAATGGCCTGGTCTGTGCGGAGCTGAGTTTCTGGGTATCTGCCTGTGATGCTCGCTGTATGGGCTCAGCGCGGTCCTAGGGGGTGATTCAGATGTGGCTGTGGCTGATGTGATGCAGCAGAATTCCGGAGGAAAGAGAAGTGGCTGTGGCCACCCGGCTGCTGCCTGCAGGCTCTCTGCAGCTCTGCTCACAGCTGTCTTGCATTTGCCTTGCTACCCAGGCCCTTCTGCAAATGCTCCGTCCACGTGTAGTCTTCGTCCTGTCTAATAACTATTTTATTCTAGTCTCAAGTCCTGTGGGGGTTCTTATTATTTTTTAAAGTGGCTATATTTCTTCCCAACTTTTTGCTAAGCTGTAGATATCGTTTAAATACATACATACAACAGATTGGAAGAATTGTGTGAGTCAGAGCTGCAGTAAGATGCTACTGAGGCAGAGATTAGGAGAAATCCTGCACCGGCAGTTTACTGAAGCATTTGTCCAGGATTTGTTTTCTAAGTGTGGAGCATATTTTTAAGATATGTGAGCAGCATTGTGCTTTGTGCTTCCGTTTACTTTCTGCAGGTGTAATAATTCAGTTAATGAATCCCTTTGGCTGCCAAAACGTGTTGTGTTGATGTCTGCAGAGGATGGACGCCTTCGGGGACTGGAAGAATGAGTGGGAGATAGATTGCCTTGCTGATAGGAGAAGGAGATACCTTTGGACTGGGACTGGAATTGCAGCGGGCTCAGATCTTGCTTTTTCAGTGAACCACCAGCTGATTACCTACAGTGAGAGAGCTCCCTGCGCAGTGCCTGACTGGGGGCTGTTTTTGTGTGCTTTGTGCCAGAGGGGCAGAGCCCTGTGTGCTACGGCACGTCCTGGGGCCGCTCAGCTTTTTTGGAGCAGGATCCATGCGGATTCGCTCGTGCAGAGTTTCTCCAGGGCTTTGGGAAGCACGCTGCCAACCAGTATCTTTTCCTCTTGGCACGCTGGGGGATGCGGCAGTGCCCTAAAAATGCCCTTTTTGCCTTTGTCTGCTGTTGACTCGCTGCCAAAGCAGCAAAGTGAAAGGATCTGGGCACAGAGCTCGGGATTGGCGTGCAGCAGTCGCAGAGCTGATATCAGGGGTGACTTCTGGCAAAGGGAAAGAACAAAACTGGAAGTAAATTTATAGGGGTAGGTTGCTGCTTGCGGTGAAAGTTTATTGTCACAAGGAAATGTGGCCTGAGTCAACCGTGGATTTTGCTGTCTCCTTTATGCCAGCTGTAAAAAACAAAACAAAACAAAAAAAAAAACGTTCAGTCCTTGAAACTGATGGGACAAGGGGAAATGATTTCAAACTAAAAGACGCATTAATACTGTTGAATGGCTGTAGGGAAAAAGTTGTTTATAATAATGGCAGTGAGGCACTGCTCAGGCTGCCCAGAGGGGTGGTGGTACCCATCCCTGCAGACTTCCAAGGTCAGAGGATGAGCTCTGAGCAGCTGATGGAGCTGTGAGTGTCCCTGTGCATTGCAGGGAGTAGGACTAGAAGGCCTTTCGAGGTCTCTTCCAACTCGAACCATTCTTTGATTCACATTACCATAGATTTTCTTCTTGGAATGTAGGGTGGTAATTATCAGTAAGAAGAAGATATCTCAGCAGGGAAAAGCATAAAACAAAGCTGCAAATCAGGTGGAGGAAAAGTGAGGTGCAAAATTCACCCAGGAATTATGAAGCTTCCTCCTAGATTTGCTTGCTGTAAGAGGGATCGGAGAATAACTGGGAAAGAAATGTGCAACTGCGCTATCATGCTAATCTCATTCTTTTGATATGAATGGGTTTTAATTGTTGTGGATCTTGAGGCTTCCGTACATGGACTTAACAGAGGGCTGTAGTTATTTAGCTTCAATGCAGCCCTCACTCATTCACGGGGTGCATTTTAGATTGATTCTTAGAGGGCCATTTCCCTTTTCAACCAACTTTTCTCAAATTATCCTGACCTGTGGTTGCTGCTGTGGTACGTGTGTGCTGCTGGTGCTGCATCTTTGCTCCCCTGGGCTCTGGATTTCAGCAAGCACGTGGCATTGAGCACCCAGGTATCTTGCACACCTCCTGTGTTCTGTAATTTAGATGTGCTTTCCATGAATGTATTTCATTATACCGCATGAGGCTGCTTAAATATTTATTATTCAACAGTATTAATGCGTCTGCTGTGATTCGTTCTGCTAATTTGGTACAGTTGGACAAAGAGAGCTGGATGGTGGGCAAAAGAGCTTTCATCCAGCAGAAGGAAAGCCTTTGTATAACCAAGTTAAAATGATATATGCTTTGCCTGTTAAATACCGGGATTAGTGTAAATGGATCCACATGAGTGTTTTGTTTGCAGTTGTCAAAAGCTCATTAATTTCAGGTTAAACTACCTAGCTCGCTGCCCCCACTTGCTTTTCAATCACACTGTGCTGCCTGGTCCCAGGTGGGAGCCCTGGCTGCAGCTCTCTGCGTGCTGACCCCACGTTGCTGCTGGGGGGGGGTTTCTCCTGGGAATGCAGCTCCTGGCACTCGGGTTCTGCACTTACTTCTTTCTGAACACTTTGCTACTCGTTCCGTCTTCATCTCCCAGTCTCTTTCACGCCTGCAGAAGAGAGCTCCTTTCCCCACATACTCCAAACCCTTCTACGTGTTTTTTTGTTTTTTGTTTTTTTTTTCCCAGTGATACTACATGGAAGCACGCAACTCGTATTGTTGTTAGCTGCTGTGACCCACATCTACATCACCGCTGCAGGAATCAGAGCTGCTTGTAAGAGCAGTGCCTCTTTGCTGTTCCATTTTCTGAGCACTGTTCAGGTGCAGGTGGTGTTCTCCTGGCTGTTTTCCCTTATTGGTGGTGGGGAGACCTCCTGGCCCTCCTAGAGCGGAGCTGGGGGGGCTCTGGAGGGGCAGTGTGGGGACACTGCGGTGCTGCTGGTGCTCCCGGGCGCTCAGTGGGTTTTTTGAGAATGGTTTTGCTCAGAGCACTCGTATTTAAATGGGACTTAAAGCAGCTGGTTATGAAGTGCTGAAAGCAGAGAGAAGATTATATTAGAAAATTCCCTCTGGTGGGAGGGCTGTAATTCTTTTTATGGTGGGAATTATTCTGCTTGCAAAATGAGATGAAAGGCACGCGGCACTGGCTCTTCCTGCAATAGATCAGCAAGAGAAAACTCTGCTTTTTCATCTAATTATAGAAGAATGGCTGGGTTGGAAGGGACCTTACAGTCTCTCCCTGCCCCCCTCCCCCAGCTCAGGCTGCCCAGAGCCCAGCTGTGGCTGTGGACATCTCCAGGGATGGGGCAGCACAGCTCTGGGAGCAGTGCCAGGGCTGCGCTGCTCTTTTTGAGAAGGTGTGTTTACTTGTTGTGGCAAGGCAGGACCTTGGATTGTCTCTGTGAATGGATAGGAATCCACTGCTCCTGTGCTCTGCCGTGTCTGTCCTCTCCCAGGAGGAATCGCTCTGCCCCAGAGATGCCAGCACCCAGGGCAGACCTGCTGCAGAGAGGCCGTCCTGCGGGCAGCACGTAGAGCATCCCAGCTGCAGGGGAGTGGGGGGAAAAGCAATGTTTGATCAGCTTTGGTGCAAGGAGCACAGTCACAGCTGTGTGCTAGTTTTCAGAGGGGGTGTTAGGCTTTCTTTTGCCTTCCTACCTGCATTTAAATGCTGAGTTTAATGGCCTTCTGCAGAACATCATCTCCTTGTCCAACGCTTCCATACTGTTCCGCTGTAGCTGTGCTTAACACACGTTGGCCTGTACCACTGCATACCCCAGCAGCTATCCTGTGCTGTTTTTGGCACCTCTGAACCTCTCCAGCAGTGATAATATTGCTCATGGGCAAGCAGGGATGTCGGTGGATCTCCAGTTATTCATTCAGCCTATTGCTGAGTGGGGCTCTCCAGCAGAGCTGTACTACGTCTGTGTCTCTGCCCTCAACCCCTTGCATCTCAGCTTGTGCTGAATGGATCCACCAGGTTTGATTTGTTTTTTTCTTTAAGCTGCTTGTAAGATACTTATCCCAAGTCAGTGAGTCAGAGGTGTGATAGTTGTTTCCCCTACAATACAGGCACCTTGCCCACAAGCGAGAAGCTGTGCCTTCGTTGGCACCCCCAGGCTCACACGTTGGGTGGCAGACCCATACAGCTGTCTGCAGAAGGCAGCTGTGTGATCGTGTGGCTGATGGTGGGCACATCGTTTTGCCAAGCAGAAAGTCAGGACCTGGCATGGCTCAAGTGGCTTTCAAGTACCTGGGCTGTATGACACAAAACAGCATCGGTTGCTGTTCTCTGGAGCAGTGTTTCAATATGGCCCAGGAATAGAGGCTTGGTAACAGTGGGCAGGCAGACTAGCATCGTGTGCTGATGGATATGTTAGGAAAATTTTGGTGGGATCAGTTTGAAAACGTTCCTTTTAGAAAGCTACCATTAGGAAAAATGTTTTTACTGTACTTTATTTGAAACAAAAATATGAAGACCCCCAGACTAAAAGGCTTGTCCTGCAAGTAATGATGCACTTATTCTGGGATGCTCTTGCCTTAATGATTAGGCTCATGTGGTCTCTTCTTAAATAGTGGACAAATTGAAGCTTGGTGCAGAATAGGCTCTGAATCAAAGGGATCTGCACCCATGGAGCTGGAGCCCAAGCTGGAGCAAGAATATTTGAGACCCTGGCACTGCTGCCCAGACCTGGAGGTGCCCACAGCCATGGATGGGGCCCTGGGCAGCCTGAGCTGGGGGAGCAGCCAGCCCATGGCGTTGGAACTGGGTGATCATTAAAGTCCCTTCCAACCCAAGTCATTCTGTGACTCTACAATTCTATGATATTCAACCTTCCTTCCACTAGTGAGGTGATCCTCATAAGCAGAATGAAATGCTCTCCTCCAAAGCAATCCTTGTGTTGCACCAAGCGTGAGTGTGTGTTGTATTTTTCTCAGGCCCAGCTGCTGCTGGGATAGAGGGAGCTGTGCCCCAGCCTCGCTGCAGCGGGCCTAGCTCTGTTTGGCTTGTGTTTGTATTTGTGTTTATGCACACAGAGCTCTTGCTTCCTCTACAAGAAGCATGAGCTGCACTGGTTGTGTTCTGCGGGTGCTGCTTTTGCCATGATCAGGATGGAAACGTGGTGGTTGGAGAAAGGTTCTCCCCGCTATATCTGCGTGCTCCTGCTAAAGCGTTCATCAGCATTCAATATCCTGCTCGATACTGTGCTTTCCCAAGATTAATTTCATGTATTCATGTGTTTTCAAAGGGAAATTGTTTGTGAACACTGCAAAAATAAAGCCTCCAGGAATGTAGTTATGTTGCTATTTTGGTGCGACTGGAATTTTAAGAGCTTGTATTTCCCAGTGTATAAACTTTGGTATGTGCACCACCCAGCATTGTACCCATCACCCAACAAGCTGGCTTCCTTGAGCTCTCTCTGTAGTCTTCAGAGAGACTCGAGCAGGGGAATGCAGACACCTGCGGTGAGCTTCTGCCCTGGGTCCATGTATTTATCCATTTATTTGCTTGTATCTCGTCAAGTCTGAATATTGGACAGCATGTATTTTATATATTCTGTTTGTATCTATCCTTCTCCTTTTTCCCCAGCCTTGGGGCGGTAAGTGCTGTTCTAATGTCTTTGTGTGCAGGCCCCATGGAATCCCTGCTTCCTCCTGCAATAATTTAAGACCTCAGTGCTGGGCCAGCATCGCACGGTTTCAGTAAAAACAGATGGGGGGAAAAAACACTGCAGCAAAAGTGGTTAGTAGTGGGCCTTCCTGGTTCAGCATTGGGCCTTGAAATGTCTGAATCCAGAGACCACCTCGCAAACGTAAATGTATCCTTATGGCAAAACAGAATTGATGCGAATACGGTTTTTGTAAGGCAAACTGTGCCCTTGTGTTGGAGCTGAAGCTATAGGGGGCAGCTTCCATGTAGACAAGCACGTTCCCTGCCAACCCTTTGCACTGGGGCTCTGTGTGGCTGCGATGGTCCCGACTGCAGGTTGGAGCGCAAGCAAGAGCGAAAAAAGCTGAATTGTTCCAAGAACTGCTGTTTTTACTTGAGTAGGTTAAAGCAGAGGTGACGGAAGCACATCTGTGGCCGTGCAGCAGGCTGGTGCTCAGCCCCGAGCGCGGGATCACAAAACCCCGTTGTTTGCGCGGTGCCTGACACTGGGGCTATTCAGGGCGCCGTGCGGGGGGCTGGCGGCAGGCAGTGTGCACGGAGCCTGGGATCTTCCTCTGGGACAGAAACAACAAAGCTGGAGGAAAATGGCCATGCTCAGCAGCGGTTTGCTTCATCCTGCTGCAGCCAGGCAGCATCACAGGGACGTCCCCGCTGTGCTGTGCCATGGGCAGGTGGCAGCAGCTCAGCACTGTCCTTGCCTTATGGCTGTCCTTTATGTATATCCAACAGCAAGTGATTTTTTTTTTTTTTTTTATCATTTATTATTCCTTAAAGACTCATTAGGTCAGGAGGAAGCAATGCTTTCCCTAAAGTACTTGTCATTTTTTTTTTTTTAATACTGTGTTGATTACATGTGCACTGATGAGTTGTATCTAAGGAATATAAATGCAGTTTCGAAATACAATCGTGACCACAAGCAGAAGGAAGAAGGAACTTTTTGGGCTGGTTTCGGTGTCT
Source organism: Numida meleagris (assembly GCF_002078875.1). NCBI lineage: Eukaryota > Metazoa > Chordata > Aves > Galliformes > Numididae > Numida > Numida meleagris. The sequence goes on along the minus strand of NC_034413.1, from coordinate 2,176,449 downwards.
GAAATGCATTGTCAGAAATGTCACAGCACGGACACGTCCCAGGAAGCAGTGCAGGTTTTGAGAATGGCGGACACACTGGAGCTGGCTGCTCAGGGTCTGCAGGATCTCAAAGACCACCAAGTTCCACCCCCTGCTATAGGCGGGGTTGCCAGCTGCTAGATTGAGTGCTAGATCACATTGCCCGCTTGGACAGTAGCTGATGTACTTTGAGATGTGTTTAATAGGTTCTGATCCTTTTCAGATGGAAACAAAACTCAGAGAGCACAGAGATATTTCTGTAATCTTTAACTCTGTTTAAAAACTCTCATGGAAATCTGATAAAGCCCGCGGGTTTTTTTTCCCATCGGGTTTTCTAGGTTTTTGGGTCTCCTTGGAGACATGCAAACATTTGCATTGCATATCTATTCTTTGATCCGTTTTTAAATACAGAAACTGTGTTAATTGCAACACACGTTGTTTGGTAATATGAATTTGTGAAATACTGCTGGGTCATTAAAATAATTTCGTTTGTGGTAAATACGCAATCAAATTCAAGCTGATGTGCCGGGATAGTAAGTAGCGGTAGTTACTTGCAGTAAAGTTTGTTTGCTGCTTATTGAGATGGTAACCAGTGGGTTTTTAAAGGGTTTGTTTTTCTTTAAAGTCTGTTTAATTATGGCTCAGCTAAACGATTGAGCAGGGATGGTGTTTATGGCAGTGATTCCCTAGAGATACTGGACCCCAAACAAGAGATTTCTGTGTACTGAATCCCCACAGCCCCTTTTGCTTCTGGATTGCCTGGCAGCTGCGGTTGGTTTTGGTCTGCTTCTTTTCCAAGGTATGCAAGCAGGTATGGGAGAGGTTTGTGCTGTTGTGGCTTTCTGCAGTAGGAATGGACGCGTGAGGCACTGCCTGTTTATAAAGTTTCTTGAGTGCCAGAATCATTTGTGTTCTTTGTTTCCAAGTATGCAGAGTCGGGACAATGGGAAGGGATAGTGGTATTAGCCCTCTGGGACTTCAGCACTGGATTTTATTTTGGAAATAGCTTTTACTATTTCTGACCTGATATCCTGAGCAGGAAGGGAAAATTCCAAACGAGGGCTTAGTTCTCAACGCAGATCAAAGCAACTAATGTTGATATAATGTCCTGCCAGAAGGTAAAACAGAAAGTGAAAAAGGAAAATAAGCTCTGCAAAGTGGCGTTGCAGGAGTATGGCATTAGCTGGTAGATTTTGTTGAGAGTGTCCTGAGTGTCAGCCCAGGAGTTTTGACCAGATAAGATAAAGCTTTTCCAAACCAGTTTCAAATCTTTCACTTGCATCTGAATGAATGGGGAAGCTTGATAGTTTCAGATTGCGGTGGGACTACCTTGTGGCCCAGGGACTTGCATCCAGACTATTTCTCCTTCCACCCTTGGGTGATACTGTATATTCCATATACAAAAAAATGTATATTTTAACAATGTTGTTTCCTGCTGCTTTGCTGTTGATGTTGCAGGATGGGGTTCTGCCCCCAGCTCCGTGTGTTCAGTTCGTGCAGGAGCTTTCTTCAGTTTTGAGTGAAGCACAAAGCGTGGTAACAAAGGTACGTGTACATAGCTCGAGTGCCAGAGGGACAAGGATGGCTGTCACATAGGAAATGATGACATCCTTTCTCATGGTCATGCACATAATTTGCCACGTAGCTGAAGCAATCTTGTTGGCAAGCATAGGCTTTGCAGAAGGAACGCTGCAAAAGGCCCTGGCCTTGACAATAAGCGCAGAAGGAACGAGAGAGAGAAAGCTCACTGCTGCTGCACTTCGTTAAATGCACAGGTGTACTTACTGCCATCAGAAAAGGGACTGAGATGTTTTGCGTAACATGTCAAAACAATATAAAAAATTGTAGTGATTAGGGGAGTTTGACTTGCTAATTGTCCCCAGCCTCCAGCCTTTGTGCCATCATTTCAGTTTGGAGCCCCTGGCGTGGTGTTCTGAGGGTTTTTCTCTTTTCCCCACCGTGGTTCGGTTGGGGTAGATGGCTTCTGTCAATGGTTGGATGTATCGGTCTGCTGCTTAAGGCATGAAGGAAACGAGCAGCAGAAGAGTTTGTGCAGAATCTTCTAGTCTATCATCTGGAATCCTCACCCTCCAAGAGTAAGGAAAGTTTGGAAATGTCATCATCTGATGCATTTCGTGTATTCACTTTGTATCCAAGGCTTTCACAGAAGCTTTGGAGAGCCGTGCAATTATAAGGCCTCTTGACTTAAACAGTCAAACAAAAAACCTGTCCTGTAGACTTCACACTGAAGAAATGAGTGTAATGTACACACTGAAAGCTATGGGACTCTGGACGAGTCCGAGTACCCATCATTGTCCTCAGCCATGAGCAAATCCTGGAGGTCCCATGTGTGTATTTATTGTGTGTTTTGGCGTGGAGCTGTATAACTCCATCCTCTTAAGTTTGTGGAGCAGCGAGGCTCCATGTGAAATCTCTTGTTGTTGGAAGGAGGTTTATCTGTTTTCTTTTCGCTCTCCCACCGGTAGTTTTTGTTTTGCATCTGGATTTCTCCTTGTTTGTCCAAGCTTCAAACACGGACATCTGACCTGCTTCTGGAACCGGTCATAGTACTTAAGGAGGAACGGCGTTCGCTATTGCTCTGTGTGGAAGAATAACTCAAAATAACTGAAACGTATACCGGTTTTTGTTTTTCATTGCCTGTGTGAAGCAACCAGCAGTTCTGAGCTCCTGCAAGAAGCCTTGGGATGACAGAATCACACAATTGTAGGGGTTGGAAGGGACCTCTAAGGATCATCGAGTCCAACCACCCTGCAAAGCAGGCTCCCTGACCAGGGATCAGCATCCAACCAAAAAGGTCAGGTCCCTGTAGGACCTATCCAGCATGTTCAAATCAAGGAAACTTTGCATAAATGCAAATGTGAAATGTTCCCTGAGGGCAATAGCTTTTATTTACCCCCTCAGTGTGACAGAAAACAAGCGTGAAACCATCTTCTGCTCTTTGAAGCATTCCTGCAGCTCTGGGGTGTGTGCACAGGGCCCCCAAGGGAAGGTGCTGGGGCAGTACCTGAAGTTGGAAGTTTCCGTCCTAAGGCAGAGAAACTGCTCTCATCACATTTGTTCTTAAACTCAAATGAAAAAAAGGCCGTAGGTTAGCTTAATGTCAAGGCACAGTTATAATGAAGAGTGGCAATCCAGTAGGGGAGAAGTCCTGTCTCCTGGGTTGTGATGTTGTCAGTGCAGCTATCCACTCATTATTATTTGAATCTTAATTAGTGATGTTGGAATTTCTAAAAGGCTGTGCTAAAATGAAGATAAAGGTGGTATTTAAACGTTCCCTGCTGCTGAGGTGTGTGATTGTGAGCATCTTGTTCTGATAAAACGCAATGCCTCGGAAACAGGAGCTTTGCTGACTGTCTACATTGCACTGTTGTACTTATCTGGATTTCAGAGGAGAAGAAAAATAGAAATTATCATCCCTCGACTTGTGCTGTCGCATTTGGAATAGTTTTTCTGAGGCGCTCTAGTGGAACAAACGTATTCTTTAGACAATATTTAATGCAATTTGTCAAGTTGGTGAAGTAGAGTTGAATTAAATGGGCGGTGGAAGAGGGAATGGAAGGAAGTAAGTTGTTAACTCTTATCAGCGATCTGGCAGCGCGGCTCTGCTTCCAGGAGCAGCAGTGCTTTGGGATGGGTCTCTGTAAGCATGGGGCTTTCTGCCACTGCCAATAACTGCTGCGCTCTGTGGCAATGATTCAGCATCTACCTGAGCACCACTTGCAGATGACTGCGGGACCTGCGAGCGGAGGCTGCGTTTGCACGGCTCAGCTGGGGATTTGCTTCCCGCAGACGAGTCTGGTCTGTTTGTCTTTGCTTTTGCCTCCAGGAAGCTGTTATGTGAAGGAGTTTTTGGACAGGAAAAGTTATAAACTAAATAGAGAAGGCAAACAAAGGCTGAAGTAAATGAACTGAGAGTGTTCCTGTTTTGTCATTTTGAATGAAGAATGTTGTGGTTCTACGAATGTCATCATCGGGCGTAAGTTTGTGAATAGGTTTCTGCCCAGCCCCAGCTGCTGATGGATGCCCCTGAGCTGCCACTCACTGATAATGTATGACGTTGCTTCTGGGCTGTGAGTCAGATCAGGGAAGTGCTTCCTTCTGGAAGGATCCTGCTTTCGTATTTTCCTTCTTTGTAACCTGGATGGTTTCTTGGGCTGGTTTACAGCAAAGAGCAATGCCAACACAAGCGGTGGTGCGGTGCGGAGTGGCTGAGGTGGTTCTCTCTTGTTTTCTGTACAAACTGAGGCTCGTGCGTGTACCCATGCTCTGAAGCACTTGGTGGTTTAATAGATCTATGGGGTAAAAATAAATAAACAAATACAAAAGGAGTTGGTGAACCCAGAAAATGCATTGCATCACCTGAACCCCGGTGTGCTACCCAGGCGCACTGTCTTATTTCCCAGTACTTTTCAAGCCTCCTTTTTCACATTTGGTCTCGGACATTTGTTTGTCATGCTTTTTGTGTTCACGCACATGCTGCGTGCTTGTTTTCCCAGTGCTGTGAGCTGGGCTTCCTTTCAGCATAGCTTGGGAAAGCAGATCCCCTGTGGCCGTACGCTGCTTTAGATGGCCGCATCACAGCTGGTGGTCACGTCTTAAGGATGCCACGCAAAGACAAAAGTAGAGGAACTGAACAATAAGAGTAATAGCCTTGTTATTGCTGAGTCAGTGTGGATCATGCTCTGGGAAGCTTCTTGTCTGTAGAAGAAGGGATGGCCGTGCAGGAGCTGCCCTTTCCGTGGGCAGTGGTCTGGGGTACCACCAATCCTGCCCTTGGAGCGCTCGGAGCTGGTGGTGCTCGATAACCCAAAGCTATGGCTTCAGTTGGTTGTTTCCCGTTGATTGCCCTGTTTGAGAGCCTGCTCTTGTGCAGCTTAGTGCTTCATTTGGCACCTCTCTGGTTGCCCCAGGGGGATGTTGTTGTGATCACAGCGATCCATTCTGTTCTCAAATCCTAGCGTTATTTCTGGACAAAGCTGTTTTCAAGACATACATTGCCGCATATTGATGCGGAGCTTAGTCATCAAGCCTTCCTCCTGTTCATTTCCTAAATAACTGCTTAAAACTCTTCAGTGGCAACTAAATCTTCTCGTCTTTTTAAAAAAATGGGAAATCTCCCATGTCCTCTGTGTCTGTCTCCTATTGTGATCCTCAGCATTACCATTTTTCCTCCAGTTGGGGTAAACCCAGAACTTAGACAGTGGAACCCTAAAATGTTTGCTGCAAACACACACCCCTTGTTAGCTGGTATTTACATAAAACATGCTGACACCAGGTTGGGGAGATTGAGTAGGATGCTTTCTCAGCTGTTGAAATTTGCACACGAGATGGGAGATGTTTTGATTAAAAGGGGTTAGCTGAATATCTCTGCCATTTATTCCCATGTGTCAGAATCAAAGCAGCGTTTCTCTAGGCATTTTGCCCACTTCCTTTTCTTGTTTTGTTCCTCTTCTTTCGTTCTACATTTTTTTTCCTAAGGTTGGGATGTATTTATACTTTTAATGGAGGCATTTAATAGCTTAATGAAATAAATATATGTAAAGTGCCTTTCAGATAGGAATGAAGATAATATTACTGATTTTAGATTTCCATCCCTTTTTAGTAGCATTTGCAAATTCACTTTTTTATTTATCAGAACAAGCTGGGATGAAACAGAGACCTGTGAGAGTTAGGAGCAGGAAAACCCGTCTCTTAAACACATGGCTGAGAGGCTGGCGCAACTGCAGGGATTTTGGTTTTTTTGACCATGGGGCAGTTTACTTGGCACCTGGCCTGGTGTCTATGGACACGATGGTGGGATTGGGGTGAGGCAAGGGGCTCAGCTGAAGTGCATCTACATCAATGTATGCAGCATGGGCAGCAAACAGGAGGAGCTGGAAGCCATTGTGCAGCAGGCAAACTATGACTTAGTTACCATGTGACTGTAAATGTGGTAGGATTGCTACAAGGTGAGCCGGCAGGGAAGAAGACCAGCGTGAATGAACAGGGAGCTCTTCCTGAGGCTCCAGGAGAAAAAGAGAGTCTACCTCCTATGGAAAAAGGGACGGGCAACTTGGGGACGAGTACAGAGAAGTTGTTAGGATGTGCAGGGAGAAAATTAGAAAGGCAAAAGCCCAGCTTGAACTCAACTTGGCCGCTGGTGTAAAAGAGAACATAAAACTTTTTTTTACTGATATACTAACAGTAAAAGGAGGGCTAAGGAGAATCTCCATCCTTTGCTGGATGCGATGGGGAATGTGACCAGTGATGATAAGGCTGAGATTCTCAATGCCTTCTTTATGTCTGTCTTTAAAAGTCAGGCCAGCTGGGGCCTGTCCTGTTCAATATCTTTATTGATGACCTGGATGAGGACATTGAGTGCACCCTCAGTAAGTCTGCACATGACACAAAGTTGGGAGGAAGTGTCGATCTGCCTGGTAGCAAGGCCCTGCAGGGGGATCTGGACTGACTGGATCACTGGGCTGAGGCCAATGGGATGAGGTTCAACAAGACCAAGTGCAGAGTCCTGCACTTTGGCCACAACAACCCCAGGCAACGCTACAGGCGTGGGGCAGAGTGGCTGGAAGACTGCGTAGAGGAAACAGACCTGGTCTTGGGGTTACTGGTTGATGCTTGACTGAACATGAGCCAGCAGTGTGCCCAGGTGGCCAAGAAGGCCAATGGCATCCTGGCTTGTATCAGAAATAGCGTTGCCAGCAGGAGCAGGGAAGCGATCATCCCTCTGTGCTCAGCACTGGTGAGGCCGCACCTTGAGTACTGTGTCCAGTTTTGGGCCTCTCACTGCAAGAAAGACATTGAGGGTGTGAACCCTCAATGGTGGAAAAAATGGTTGGAAAAAACCCAACCTTGGGTGTGTTCAGAGAAGGGCAACGAAGCTGGTGAGGGCTTTGGAGCATGATCCTTGTGAGGAATCGCTGAGGGAGGCTCAGGGGTGATGTTACTGCTCTCTACAACTACCTGAAAGGAAGTTGAGTTGAGGTGGAGGTTGACCTCTTCTCCCATGTAACTAGTGATAGGATGTGAGAGAATGGCCTCAAGTTGTGCAAGGGGAGATTCAGGTTGGACATCAGGAAATAAAACTTCTTGGAGTGGTTAGGCACTGGAAGTTGTGAGATTTCTAGCATGAAGCCATTGCTGTGATAACATTTTAGCATATGGTTTGTTTGCTTTGTTTTTGAGCTCTATTTAAAGAGCCTTCTCTCAAGGAAGAGAACTCCATCTTTTTAAATCAGTGCTGAAATAACTTTTAAAAAGTATAAAATAAGATCCTTTTTTTTTCCTTGTACTGAGAAAAACATTCCCTTTTCATTTCTTTATTTTTATTTGCTCCGTGTGGATGCTGATGCTTCTGGCCACTTGGAAACTAGAGCAAAGCCTTTTTTTAGCAACTAGAGCAGAATTTTCATAATAAACCTGATCTCCTGCAGATTCAGAGCCTCTTTGGGGGAAGTGAGGGAAGGAGACCGGAATTAGGGAGGGTTATAAGCAATGTAATTTCAAGGATCTATATTCTGAAAAAGTCTCCATGGATTTGGTACTGCTGCTTGGATTAGGAGGCCCTTTAATTTGCTTTTAATTAAAGTGATTTTCATTTATTCTGTGCCTTCTTCAAAAGTCCCAAGGCACCTTACAAACTTGTGATTATATATATAAAATGCAAAATGCATATTCATGCAGTGCTGAGTTTCCACGTTGAAGTGAAGGATGAAAATGAGTTTTACCTTCCTTTTTTCTATGCGTATTTTTAGAACCTCAATTCCCCTTTATAGCACTACAGTTGTATGTTTGATCTCAGAGGCCACGGTCCAAAATGTAAGCACTGACCTTCCATTAAGTATCTTATCTGAATCACGTATTTGAATAGCTTAATTTTTGCAGGCTCACTAAGTTGGAGGAAAAAAGTCGCAGAAATACCTTATTTAAAAAGAAAAAAATGAAATGCGTCTGTTGCAGGGAATCCCAAACAAAATGCAGTGAAACAGTATATTAAACTGGGAACTGCTACGTAGCTTGTCAATATAATGTAGGCTACACCTGTTTGCTTTTAAATAGCTGATATTAATACAATGCAAATATTGAAAAATTAAGAAAAGCCTTTCTTAAAATTTTCACTCATGCACTCGCTTCCTGCACAATACCTATGGAAGAACAGAAGGAATGGGGCCATCAGCTGGGAAACAGTGGTTGCAAAGCCTGCAGTGGCAGAGATGCTGGGACTTCTTTTTGTGTCCGTGAGTTCAGACCGCTCTAAACGAGCATGGTGGCATTTTGTGATGGGGGGGTGGTTTGCTGGAGGCAGAAGCTCGCAGTGCATTTGCACAGTGTGATTGTACGCATTCTCTAACTGTACGAGGACTTTGAGACGCAGTAATTAAAGTGGAAAAACGGAATGAAGTCATTAAAAAGCGATGTAGACGTCTTTATAATAAAAGCGGGTCCTGAAAAAAATGAGTGTTCTACTGTAGAAGAAAACTGGAAAATGCTGCTGGTTTGTAGAGAAGAGAAATTTCACTGTTCAAGTTAGGGTAAGCAAAATGCCACTTTTGACATTGTGCTCTTGTTTGAGGATATTACACCCGAATTGTGAGCAGCATATTTTCTTATAATGCGTTTTTTGTTTTCTAAATGAATACAGCAGTGTTCGTTTGTATGGAGGAGTTATTCACGAGGAACTTTCCCAGGATCTGGCAGATGAGGAGAGGGCTGCGCTCAGCACTTCGAGGAGGTTTTTTCTCTTTTGCTTAAGTTAGGCACACCAGCGTTCCAACCTCCCAGAAGCCATTTGGTGGGTACTACTGAGAGCCTGGTGCAAGTGCCCATTTGCTGCGTGTAGCAGATATGATCCCAGACGTGGCAGGGGCACTGCTGGTGGAGGCCACGGTTGCGTGGTGAGGATGGAGTAATCTCAGTGACCAGAGCACTTTGGCTTCCAGGATTTCCCTTCCTAACAGTTGAGTGATTGGATTCTTATGTTATTTTTTTTTCGTTTGTTTGTGTTTCGTCCACCATTATTTCCTAAACCTCTTACTCCTCCGTTGCTCTGCAGTGAAAACCATGAAGCCTTCGTGTTGTTTTCTGATAGAGCTGGTCAATAAAAGTGACTGATGATGTGAAGTCTGCTCTATGGGGAAGCAGTGGTGAAAGTCATCATAAGGCAAAATGCCTCTTAAGGGCAGGTGTGGGTCCTGCTTTCTCTCTTTTTTTTTACGGGGCAGCGAATTTCTGGTATCAGTCTTTTCTTTTAGACAGGGATTGGCTGATTTCCAAGGTGAAACATCTCACTAAGGTGGGCCTGAGGCTCCTTGGGTTCCTGTTTCCTACCAACGTAGGTTAGGCAATAGGAAAGCTGCCAAGTAAAGGTGAAAAAAGCCTTTCATTTCTTTTTTTTCTTGTGTTTAGTTGACTCGATTTAACCTTGAGTGAGACATTTGAATGAATTACGAGGGGTGGTTGTAACCATCTTGTGAAACTGCTGCGCTCTGTTGCATCGTAAACAGATTATAATAAATGACTTCTTTGGGATTGCGTTCATCTGAGGCCAAGAAACATGCTGCAGGGTGATTCCCTGTGAAACTTAGGGATGTTAAGATGATGGACTTAGTGCCAGCTTATGCATTTAGGGTGGAAACCATATGAGTTGTGTATTTTAAAGGACTTTGCCTGCCATCTGTATTGCATCTACTATGTTTCATTGTTCCGCTGAGGCACAGATGTTCGAGAAATGACTGAATGGAGTTACGTAAATGTGCAAATTGTTACTGTCTTTGTAATTAGGATGAGCCCTTCTTGCTTTGGCTCCAGGGAGGTCGCAGGGCTGGAAGCTGGAGTGTAGAGATGAACTGTAACATCCTCATGTGCTGCTTCAGGACAAAAGGTGTAGACAAGTGCCAGTACATTACACAGACCGAGAGGACAGCCTTATCAGCATCCCACAGAGCCCACCTTAGCAAGCTGTTTTGCCTCAGAAATCAGCCCATCCCCATCTAAGAAAGACTCAGCCACAGAAATGGGCTGCCCTCTGCTACCGTCAGCTTTTGTGGTCAATTTTAAAAGCACTTCCAGTGTTTCCTTCAGGACTTGCAGTTAATTGATTTATTTCAGGTGTGTTGGTGTGCTTAGGGGAAGCCTTTGGGGGGCCCGTGCAAACCCATTTTTGGGGGTGGTGGTGGACAGCCCATTACCACATCCAGAAGTGCAAGGAGAGCAGACCACACGATGGGATGAGTGCACTTGCACAGCTGTCAGCGAACGCCTGGGTTGAGCTGCTCGTGCTCCTACTGAATTGAGATGCAGTGACATTTGTGAGTTTGTCTTTCTTGAGTGCTTGTGGCAAATGTTCAAAATGCCAGCAACTGAGGTCTGCTAAAATAACCGCTGCTCTTAAAGCATTTTATATTCATCAAGGAGCAGCTTTGTTGGTTTTTTTTACGATGTGGTAGAGGAGTTGGATGTTAGTTAATGTCCTCCTGATTTTGTATTCTGTATACATCCAAAACATCCTCACAAACATCCTCTGTACATCAAAAACATTGAAGGCATGCACAGCCTGACCTTTGAACGCAGAGCTTTTTCCTGTTTATGCTGGCCAGGAGCCTTAGAAAAAGTATTTATTCTGTCATGAAGAAAACTACCAAATAAGTTAACATCTGTGGAAGCCAGGTAGTGGAACTTGGCATGCTCTGCACGTCTGGAGGAGGCCGGGCATTCCAGGAGATCATTCAGGCTTTTGTGTGATAGCATCTTCTTATCAATGCAGCCACATGGCATCAGAATGAAATGACTGCTGCCACTCTAGCTGAGAGCAAGTGCTGAAGTCACATTTGCACAGCAGCTGTTCCTCATTTAATCTGAACAAACAGGAGAGCAAAGTTCTGTATACGTAATTTTCTGCCGGATGATACTCAGCTGTAGGTTTACGTGCAGCCTCCCTGTGGGTGACCTGGCTGACGGGGTGAAGTGCAATTGAAGAACAGGTTGGCAGATGGCCCGGCTGGGAGGGCAGGGCTGCTGGGCAGGGCATGGAGAATCTTGTGGAGCCTCCTGGTGTCGGCCAACGCCGAGTGTGAGGACGTGGAGGAAAGGCTGGAGCGGAGGCAGGTGGCTGCAGGGTTGGACTGAAGTGCCTTCAGGTGCCTGAAGGGCAGCACTGGACGCCAGGCCAAGCTTGCCCAGCACGGGGACAGGAGGCAGCGGGCACAAGCTGCAGCAAGAGAAATTGCAGCTGGTTGCATGGTGGGAGGAAAATCCCCTGTGAGAGTGGTATGCAGCATGGAACAGGGGTCCCGCGGGGCTGCAGCATCCCCTGGTCAGAGAGCCACCAGCATCTGTCCCACTGGGGTCTGTTATTGCTGGTAATTATGACCAGTCTAAGAGAATGTTTATCATTTATGTGCAGAGTTTCTACTGACGGAGTAGTTGAGCTTATCGCTGTGGATGTGCACGCTGTTCTGTGGGAATGTGTGGCTTTAAAACGTTTTCTGCGTGTAGAAATACATTAAATTCTATTTTGAATTAATTTTCATGGAGTGGATGTACTGTTGTGCTTCTATTCCTAGCTGTGCTGTCAGCTGGCATACTTCCGGAAATCAAAACCTATTCTTCCGATTCAGAGGAAAGCAAAATTTTGTGTTAATGCGATGATCAAAATATCCATCTTGTAGCAGACTGGGGGGCAAAATGAGAGCTCTGTATAACCCCAGAAAGAGTTGTTTTCCTGTAATGCAGATCGGATCATTATTTGCTAAAGGCTTCACGGCAGCCTATAGTTTACAATTATTTAAAGAAACAAAGAAATAAATCTGTATTTCAGCGATATAAAGAGAACACATGCGAATACTGGTCAGTCATCCCGTCCTGTCCTCATCATCTTCAGCCATCCCATTTGACACTATTTGTATTAATAAAGCAGTGCCATTCCTACCCCTGTTAAACCAGGTCCAGTTTGTAAAGGAAGTAAGATACATATGTCATAGCTAGCACGTGATTTTGCTCCCTTCTGAATTTTCTGTGCTGTAAGATAATTGGTTGGCTTTGGTCAAGCTGGTGCGGTTTGTCTTACAGTACATCTACTTTTGTGGATTTAGAAATATATTTTGCATATCTGAATGAGCATGCACTAATTCAAAGTCATAGACTGTTAAAGTCATGGATTGTGAATGACCTTCTTCACTTGAAGCAGAGAAGGGTTTCCCTCTGCAGAATGGGAGGAAGCTCTGCAAGCTTCACGTGTCAGCACAATTTATGTGGGTTTAGATATTAATAGAAGGAGGAGATTGGGAAACTACACAGAGAGAAGCAGATAATTCTGTGCAACGTTACATTGTGCCCTGGGCGCTGTGAGTTGGCCCCCGGAACTGCGCCAAAAACTGAGAGCTGCTGCTTTGGGGCATCCAGAAGAACTCAAAGCTCGAGTTCTTCCAGGCTTTCTCCTGAGCCTCGAGTTCTCTGCTGCCCGTTTCGGGGGCAGTGAGATCGCAGAATCTCCTTGAGCTCTTTTCTACCTGGTCAGTTTGGAGATGGCTGGTTGGGTGGTGCGCAGGCAGCGTTCTGCCGTGTTTTTCCGGCTTGCGTTGAGCGTGATTGGGTTGCATCATCTTTCCCCAGATCTGATCAGGAATCGTCAAACTTAAGATAACTTAATTCTGCTGGCTTTGTCGCCTCCCTGTTTATCCTTTTTTGAGATCTTTGAAGAATTCCATTTAATTATGTTGCCCAGATACCAGCGCAGCTCTGTGTGAAACACCGCTGTGAAACCAGTAAGTAGTTAAAGCAGAAAAACCAAAGGGCAGAAGTAAGTGACCTGCTAGCAGGTCCTCACCTGAGTCCTGTGGTTGAAAGCCTGATGTAGTCAGGAACTTCGGTTGCATACTTCTCAAAGAAGATCCCTTGGATGCGTTTTCCATTGCAATATTCGTAGTGATTGCTGTTTATGAAATAAGGAGGAGAAAAAAATCCTGTCCCACTGATCTGTACATTTTGTGTGCCTGCACGTTACTCCTTGAAGCAGGAGTTTTGCTTTGTTGTTGAAGAATCAAGATGCATGTTCTTTGGAAAACATTCCCCGCAGGTTCATCTTTCAGCAGCTCAAAGTCACTTTAAAGAAGGCACTGCCTTATCTAGGTAACGCGTGTTGGGAAGTCATTTAGTGAGCAAATTGCCAGATAATTGCACTGGTGGTAATTGCATCTTAAATTGATCTGCTCTTTAGAAAAATGCTGAAAATGAACTGTTCTTAATCTTGATATGAAAATATTGGTTCTGTTATATTAATTTGCATACTGTGGAATAGGAATATTATTATTTCTTTTAAAGGGAGATGCTTAAGCTGATCTGCTTTTGTTTTTAGTTGATGCCGTTAGTTGGTTCCCTGGAAGAATCGAAGCTCTCTTTGTCTCTCTGCGTGTGAGAGAGAACTAAGTTATAGGAAGTCAACCAGCGAAACACTGAAGATGTTTCATAAAACAGAAGTCTTGAGCATGTCTCAGGATTTTGTGTAGCTCTGTCGACCCCGTTGCGGTCACACCTCTGTTGCCAATGACAGCGCCATTTTGCTGTTGAATCTGCACTGAGCAGCAAAACTTCTGGATCGATGACCTGACCAAGACATGGCATCCACGAGACCCAGACAAGTGAGGAGTTGGGCTTACTGCTTCATGCACACTTCCCGTGCAGTTTCAAAGCATTCATGGCAGTTTTGGTGATGACTGGAAACCTCTTCTTCGGATGCGGTAGGGTTCAGTTTCGTAGGGTGTTTGTGACTTGGTTTTCTCTCCACCAACAGATGTGCTTTCTCTTTCCTTCTGAGTTGACCTACTTGGCCTGTGGAAAAAAGGTCTCTTGGAAGCCAGTCCCTTCTGACTGTGTATGTTATTGAGTTTTGTCATGGAAGTATTTTTTGGCAGAGTGGAAATGACAAGGCGAGTATGGGAAGTATCCAGAAATTGACTCGAGTTTAGTTTCCATCACCCTTGTTGGTAATTAGATTTATGAGCTCCTTTTTTAAAAATTATTCTAAATCTTTACATAGCTTAGTGTGATGATACAGAGAAAAAAAATAAGAGAGTGAAATGGATGCAAAGCCAGCTGGAGCCTGGAAGTGAGTTACAACCCCGCTGTTCTGTCTCTTTTCCCCACCCGATGACTGTGGTTCTTTGGTGACCTTGCAGGAACTGTACATGACGTATTCGAGTATAAGGGAGAAAAATTTAGTGTATGATTTCTTTTGAGAATTGCCCTGGTGCTACTTCTGGTAAGGATAAGATATGTCTTATGAGACAGCTAACTTCTCCTAAGTTGTACATTAATGACTTCAGCTGGAAAATAAGATCATAAGCGAAAAATATGCATGCCACAGGGCAGGTTGCTGTACTGAATGTCTAATGTGATGGGGAAGGAAGGGATGTGCTTCAGACACATCTGCAGAGCTGCTCATAAATGCAGCCTGGTTCCATCACTGCAGAGTGCTGAGTGTATAACCCCAGTTATTTGCAGTTGAAGAGTGTGTGAAATAGGGACAAGCTGGTAGTTGTGTCTCAGACACGCAGAGGTTTAGCTGCTCTGTCTTTTTCAAATATAGCGTTTCCATCCTCTTTCCTCCAAATGAGCTGTTGCCTACACGTATGGAAAAAAAAAAAAGCTGCTGGGGGCAGGATTTTTGAATTTAAACTCATGCAGGTGAATTGCAGGAACCCCAATTCATTATTATTATTATTATTATTTGGAGGGGAAGGAAGGGGATACCCGAGCAATGTGAGCAGCTGCTAGCCTGACGTGAGGGAATTGTGTCCCAGTTCTTCAAGCCAGGTATCCCCGTAGCGCCCGGGAGCGGTGTTGGGAACAATTCTGCAGCTTCCCCTTCCATTCCTTTCCCTCTGTGATCATAAGTAGGGTGGGATGCAGCAAGGACTGGACACTGAGTGTTTCATTTCCTTCTATCACAAGTAGATGTCCTTCATTGGATTAGTGGAATCAGAGAATATCCCACATGGAAAGGACCCACATGGATCGTCTTGTCTAGCTCATTGTTTCCCAGTGTAGAACTGTGTGTGTCGTGGCCAGGCTCTCAGTAGGCTGCTCTGCCAAAAAAAAGAGGGGATTTCAGTTTCTTGTACCTTCAACCAGTTGTTGATCTGCCTGGAATTTCCTTTTCCAGTCACAGGAGGAAAATGTTGATGGTTTAGCATGGCTGCAGCCTCTCGGGTTGTTCCGTTGAATCCCTGGGATGAGCAGTTATCACATGCTACAGCTGCAAGCAAAATATTCACAAACCAAATTTCCACGGCCAGGGTGGGACTACACAAGCATGCTGCCTATAAAAAAGGCTCAGCCTTCCTTTGGCTGGTGTATTTGGAGAGAAGAGTTTGACAGACAGCAGCGTTCCGGCGATCTGGCAAAATGGGTCCCATGGGGCAGTGGTGGTGGTTCTTGAGTGGTTCTGCATGGACTGCAAAACAGGTAAATAAAGGGAAAATTAAAAAAAAAAAAATCAGTTTGTAACTTAACCAGTGTATATGTGTTTGTAGATGTGTGCACTCTTTGGGACTTCGGAAGGGAAGAGCAGGAGATGTTGCATGCCTCCCATTTGTTACCATGGTGTAACAAATTATTCAAAATGCAAGATGAAAATTAAAAGAAAAAATAAATCCAAGTAAAATATTCGCAGCTCTGTGTGTAAATGATACTGCTTTCAGAGTGAAGGTTTCTGGGATGCTATTTTAAACCTGTTTCATCAGAAAGCGTTACAAAAAGAAGAAAGGTCGGCCGCTGTGGTTTCATCTCTGAAGCTAAAAGTGTCATTTCGGTAATCTTGGGGTCGTTCTGTGTCTGACAGACTTAAATTAAGTGCTTATGTTTCTGTAGCCTAAGGGGATCTCAGCTCATCTGCAGGTTTTATAGTTGCCTTATTAAAAAGTAGCTGTTTAATTAGCTGTGTCATCCTGGCGGTCTCTATTTTTATGGCAGAAGAAGTAATGGGAGCGCGCTATTCTGATCCGTAATCCAAACCCGGCTCGATCCTTATAACATCAGACTTCCCCTGAAAGCTTCACGTTCTTTTTCCATGCTTTTTCATGGGCCGTGTGAAGTAAGGAACTGAATGTGTAAGGAAGAGCTGGCCACCAAGCCTTGGGGATGCAGGAGTGGTTCTGCACCCAGCAGATGGCTTGGGTGGGCACGTGGCTTGGCCCAGCTTCTTTCTTCAGAGATTACCATAATAAATATAGGGGCAGAAAAAAAAAAATCTTAAATAAATAAATACAAATAATTCCTGTCCTTCAGAAAGCAATGTGTTTTGGAATGGGAACAATCTCCCTATGCTGTTATTTCAGTGGGTGCTGCCAAGGGGAGTGTGTACCCACTGCCCGTTCCCCAGTGCTGGGTTGCAGGTGCTGCTCTTGCTGTTTTCTGCTCCCGTGTTTGTGAAAGTAAAGCTTGCAGACTGGGAACTGAGTGTCCTGTCCCCGTGCTGGATTCTTTTTTAAAATTAATAAACTTTTTTTTATTTCCAGAATAGAAATACAACTCTCTTTGATCGTAGGTCCAGGATACAGTTTCAGTCCAAAATGTTATTCCCATAGTAACGACCCAGATTTGACCAGCAGGCATTTTCCACCAAGACGTATTTTTGGATGAAATAGCCCAACATCTCAAAACGTAATGGTTGTATCTCTGACTTGCTATGTGTTTCACACCAAGAGGGTTCCAAATCAGACCACTGTCAAGGATTGGTGGGAAAACACAGGTTTATCCCTTTTCTTAAAGGAAAACATTTTTTTTTTATCTCGAATACAACTTGGAGAGTAAGGAAGAGAAATAAGTGCTTTAAGAGATCCTTAGGAAGGCATGTTTTTGTAAGCTACAGCAAATTCTGCTGTAAGTACTCAGAGAAGCACTTGTGTGTGTTAAATGTTTCCCAAGAGTACGTTCTGTATTATTACTGTTACTGGACTATTAATCAAGGACAAGTTCTTTTCTTCTGTTCCTTAGTAAGTGTGTTTGCGTGTAACAGTTTTTCAAAAAATATCACTTCCTGAAAGGAATTGATAAAAATTGGAATGCTGACCTGCAGTGGATGGTCAGTGCCTTGTCTGGGGTTTAAAATCCGCATATGTTGTATCAACAGTAAAGCCAGCAGGAGTTCCAGATTTAAAATGTGTGAAGTAATAAGATACCACGTGACTCTGCAGAATACATGATAGTAAAGGCATACTGTTGTTGACACCAAATATTGTTTGGGTTGGTTGTTTGTAGACAGCAGGACTGAGGACAGCAAAATTCCATCGTGATCAGGCAACCTGTGGGAAAGCAACAGCTGGGATTTCTGCCAGGCACTGCCTCTTGCCATACTGTGGTTGGACTTGATCTCTTGAGTTCCCTTCCAGCCCCTGTGATTATGTGAATGATACAAGCTCAAGTTGTTGTATATTGCACACTTTGTTGATAATTAACGTTGTCTAAAATTGAAGAATGGGGTTGTGCTGATGGGAACACCTGGGCAAGTTAAGTGCGCACAGCAAGGTCTGCTTGTGGCTGGCTTGGGGAGCACTGGGGTGCCAGTGCATTGTGGTCGGTGTTCTAGAAAGCTTTGCCATCCCAACTGCAAGGTTCTGCTTCTGCTTTGGAGGAGACACCTCATCACCTCTTGATTTATTTCTCATCGCATTTTCTCAGTTACCATGCATCTGCCAGTTCCTCTTCCTTCCGTCTCAAGCGATGCTTTCAACCTTACTTTATTGCTTGAAGCGTACCATTGAGGTGGTGGTTTTTCAGAGCAGTATGGGCAGGCAAAACAGGGGCTGTAGCAAAAGGAAGGAAGAAGTGTCATGAATTGTGGAAGGCAAGAGCTTCCTGTCAAGTCCACTGGGGTTTCAGTGAATGTATGTTGCATGCTTGCATCCATGAACCTGAGCATACAATTTGGGAACTGCACTGGGTGCAAACAACTCTGCAGATGCAGAGTGCTTCAGATATTGTTAGCTGCACCTGGAGTCGTCATCTTCCACTTTTGTCAGTTACAGTCACTGGTGGAAAAACCCAGCAGCTCTTCTCCCATAGAGCTATACTGCTCTGAGAGGACACAAGTTCTGTTCCTTATCTTTGGCATAGAGGGAAGATGCCATTTTTTGATCTTTTTGATGTATTCTGTTGAATGTAATGCTTTTTTTTTTTTTTTTTCCCCAAAAGTATTGCCTTGAAACTTCCTGAGAATGTCTAAATAAGTACAAAGCAGCTTTGAGTTTCTGAGTTAAGACAACAAGCCTTTGCTCACTGTGAGCAGCTGAGCATCTCCTCTGATGGCTTTTCTTCCACGTGAGCTGCAGTGCTGGGCAGCACGTGAAGCTCTGTGCCTGGAGACGTGCCCTTGGCTGCCAGCAAGGTTTTCCATGGAGTTGGGTGGCAACCAGAAGTCTGAGCAGACCTAGCTGCTCTTGGCACTTGCAGTGAATGACGCAGTTATTTTGGAATTATTTCACTTTAGAAACTTGACTGAGTGATATCAAGGGTCGTACCCAACAGCAGCTTGGTTTATGGGGCTTTGTGCAGTTTTGCCTTCTTGCATGTGCTTATATAAAACAGTGGGATTACAGGGGTAAAAGTGGTTAACACAGACATTTCGGCTCTTAGAAAATAGCTCACAGGGCTTTACTGTCAGGGTTGGCAGCATTTGAGCACGTGTTTGCTGTCAGCTTGGCTTGCAGGTGGAAACCTCAATGATTTCCAGCTGGCTGCTGTGCACTGCCAGAGGGGCAGTGGCCCCGGAGCCTTCCCTTGGGCTGACTCAGCATTCGCTTTGTTTCCATGCTGGTGATTCCTTTTCCTTTCGAGGCTTTTGTTATGTTTTCATGGTTTTTTCCCCAGTGCCGTGTGTTGTGCCCCGTGACTGGAAGGTCAGGTGGGTGTCTGTCTCAGCAGGTAGTGGCAGCAGATTTCCTGTTTGGATGGAAAGGGAACATTCCTCCAGCAGATGGTCGGTTCCCGTCTTCTGTGCCTTGCGTGCTGTCACTGAAATGCTTCCGGTTGCCCTGAACTCAAGAAAAAGTGTGTTTTCAGAAGTTTTATAGTTCATTTATTCCTTTTTCAGCATTACTGCCTTTTTTAGTTGGGATTCCTGTCGGAAATCTTCACTCTCCTCATCGCGCTGCCCGTGCGAGGTTTGCTGGATAACCACAATGCAGTTTCAGCTGACTTCAAATTGCTTTGACCTCTATTTTTCTTTGAAGTATGAGCAGTATAAGAAGGGAAGTGGCTTTCTTCATTTTTATTCTCCGTCTGTCTGCTGAGCTCCCATCGCATTTGTATCCAGAGGGTGTTTGCTGTCCGTTTTGCTGTTGGATGGCAGATTGACGGAAGGGACATGTTGCTGCAAGGAGCTGCACGTGCAGAACAGTTAATTAGGAATATGTAATCAGGTTTAAGATGGTTAGTTAGTCTCCAGATTACTCTGCCGGTATCATATGGCTTCGCATTGTTATGAAAGGAAAAGAACAAAATGGAAACACAGCTTGTTGGGGGCTTTTTGTTGCTTTTTTAAATTATTATTTTTAATTTTGAATTCTTTCGGCTTGTGCGCCAGGACATACTTACAAACTTACATGTCTGGCATCGGGGAATAGTGGAGAAGTTGTCACTCTAATTTTCTTTCACTTAATAAAACGTCCTCTGAGCTGGTGTGAGTGCCTGGGACACGTCACGGCAGGGTGCTGCGGTGTGACCCGCGGGTACCTGCATTCCACTGCCCTTGCCTAGTGTTGCCATTGAAGAGCATAGAAATGTGGCAGTGAATCAGCCCATGTTCTGCCTCTCATCCACGGGGGATAAAGCATCCTTGCAGGTAGGAAGTTGAAGGCTAACAAATAAAGGCATTTGAGTTTCATCTGTTTGGTGGTCTGTGAAGTTGTTTCTAGCTGGTGAGTGCTCTGCTCTCCTTGGTTCTGCAAGGCCAGAGGCTGCTGCTCAGCATCGCTGCTCTGCCAGGCAGTGCAGCTCTGTAGAGTGCTAGCAGTGCCCGGAGCACGGCTTGCTGCTGCAGGACAGCTGCTGCCCAGGAGCTGTGGGCTCATGCCGTGGCTCAGCTGCGGCCCCCAGAGCTCTGCTGGGAGAGCTCCATGGCAACTAAGGGAAATAAGGGCCTTTGCTGGGAAAACGAGAGAGCTCAAGTCCAGCAGCAGCCACGAGTTATTAGTAATATCTGATTAATATCTGAAAGTTTCTTGACACTAATACCAAATGACAGTGGCCGTTTCTATAATACTTTTGAAAAGGTGCTTATGGATCAGCGCTGCAGACCAAATAAAACCAACAAAATACAGAAGGAATACAGCGTTAATTACGTTTACAAAGCTATGAAGTGCAAGATGACAAGGTATAAAAATTCTGCTCCAATCTTCAGTTCTGTGCATTGACCTATTTGAGTGTGTGTAAGGCCTCAAGTTGCACCAGGGGAGGTTCAGGTTGGACATTTGGAGAAATTTCTTTTCCAAAAGAGCGCTCAGGTGCTGGAATGGGCTGCCCAGGAGTGGTGGAGTCACCAACCCTGGAGGTGTTCAAGATATGTTTAGATGTTGTACTGAGGGACATGGCTTAGTGGGAAACATTGGTGGTAGGTGGACGGTTGGACTGGATGATCTTGGAGGTCTTTTCCAACCTTGGTGATTCTATGATTCTAAGGACATGCAAAAAACAGACAAAAACCCAACAGAATATCTTGATTCTGTAATGGAAGTTTAACTTGCAGTTGTTGTTCTTATTTTAAGGCATTGGAAGAAGTGGCCATTCATCCATATATTTTCTTAAGTGAGAAACATGTTCTCAGTACCGAGCTGCTCTGCTGCTCCTTGGGGCATCAGTTCACTCTGGTTCTTTATGCATAGAATCTGCAAAATTAGTAGTGTGTCAGGAAGTTACTGAATTATTAAAACTATTGGAAAAACCTTTAGAAAGATGTAAATAAAAAAATGTAAATTTGATAATTAGAAAAGCAGTATGCTGTGAAGTCAGAGCATGTTTTGCACTGAATTTACATTTCACGTCCTCTTTAGCTAAGAGCCCGAACTATTTAAGAAAATACCATATGATATTACATATGGCATTTTAATAACGCCTGTTTTACTTAGCTTTTGCTGAAGCACTAAATGCAAGATGTAGAATTTCAAAGCAGGCTTACACTTTCTAATTAAAAGCTGGGTTAGCTTGATCTCCACCAGCAGGGAACCAGGTAGGTATCCATGTGGTCAGTGGCCCTGTTTGGCGCCCGTTGCTGCTTTTCCTCCTTGATCTGGTTCAGGACAGCTGCCTTACTAAGCACTGGTTGATGGGAAGATGAGTTATTTTCCCCTGTACAATGCTCAGTGAGTTGGCTATATTCAGACTGCTGGCTGCGGCAATGGATCTGCAGGCAACAATGTATGAAGACTCCGTTTAACTTGTCTATTATAAATTAAGTCTTAAGGATTTTCATGTGGGTATTTTACTCTTCTGAAAGTGATTTTTATTTTTTTCCTCCACGTCATAGCACTGCTTCTCTGAGTTGTTGGAGTTCGGATGTATCTCTGTCTTTACGCAGGCTACTGGAGTGTTCTTGGTTGAAAGCCTAAGTCCATCAATATCGAGGTGCTTAAAGGAAGCAAAAGTTTCCTGATCAAAATTTCTGAAGTACAGAGGTACCAGACTTCACACCTATGATACAGGACTGTTACCCTTTCCCAATTCCCTTAGTACCTGATTCAAAGACCTGATGTAGTGTCCTGCTCCCACTTAAGATATTTAGAAGTGAATATGAACTGGTTTTAAACTGTAGGTTTAGACACTGTGAATTCATCAATGGGAAAACTTCTTTTCTCATAGGAACTTCAGAGTTGGAGGGAGCTTGCTGAAATATTTTTAGCCTTCTACATCATCTGCACTTCTTCTGCTGTAGTGTATAAAACCAATTGCCGAGATTAAGTAGAAATTCAAGGAGATAATGAAGAATCTTTACTTGGAAAAGGCATACTAACGTCTTCTTGTAACTGCAGTCTTAGAATTGTTTGTTTTGGGAGATGTATTTTGGTCTGTCTTCCCTAAGGTGGAGAACTTGGAGTTCGCAATGCAGAGCTGATCTCTCCTCCTTTCCTCCTGTTACTGACGTTTGAGGGCTGCGATGGCTTTCCTCTGTTTACACATGGAAGAAAGCTTGCACTTGGCTAGGCTAGCTCTGTGTGCCTTTTCCTTCTTGAGAAAGGGTGGGGTTTTTTCTGACTGTACAGATAGGACGAGTATCATCTATGCATCACTTCGGTCAAACGTACGATTTCAAATATTCTCATCACTACTGTGACGTTAGAGCCAGGGGTTGAGTTGCCCGAATTGCGAAGTAAGCAGTCGTTCCAAATGCGTGCTGGCAATTAATACCTGAACCTAGAGAGCTGTGCGTTCTCAGGCTTGGTGTGCTGCGGTTGGACTGAGTGCTGCGTGACCTGTGGATGTCGTACGGCTGCAGAGGTTCAGCCTTGGGTGTTCCCCAGTACATAAGCAGATAAAAAGTTTTGCTTTCTTGTCCGAAGTCAGTGCAGCTGAACCCTACCTGGTGTTGCTGTTTGCTCCCTGTTGTGAAGGGACAGAGAAGAACCATGCTTCTAAAGCAAAGTTACCTAATTATTGCTGTGATCCTGGGCTGTGCTGCCTCTGAGCTCTCAGGGCTCCAAGGACGTTTTACAAGCGCGTTAGAGCTACGTTTCAGACTTCACTCGAGTGTTTGAAGTTGTACATTTTTCAAAGAACAGTTCCCGAGTTAACATCAAAATGGAACATTTTTAGATCTTTTTGGGCATAGAGGAGAATGCTCTGCGAATTTGCCACTAAGTCCTTCTAAGTATTCCGGATTATTGTATTACTGATGAGCCTATATTAAACACGCATCTAAAACAGCCCCAGCTAATACTTCAAGCTATTTTAAATGCTGTGGGCTTAAATTTCAAGGGCTTTGCTGAGTTTGCTTGAAGAATTTCAATAAATATGAATTGGATGTTCTAGCTTAAGTAGCTGGGAAAACAGCAATGTGAATGGATTGTAATCCCTTGGTTAACAAGAGTGGAGCAGAAAAGTATTACAGGCTTACCACTTCCATTGTCATAAGCGTGCTTTTGTGAAAAGCAAAGTCTGCTTTTCACAACGTGGTACGGACTTCCACTGAGCACCTGTTGCGTGTAGGCAGTGCCTGCTTTGGGGTATGTCTAGGTGAATTCCAACAAATGCGCTCGAAAATGAACGATGCCAACTTTATCAAGTTATTCATAATAAAAATAGCTAAAAAAAGTTAAGCGTGGTCACGGTTGAAGTGACTGTCCTAGAGGATGCCCAGCCTCCTGCTCTGCTCCGAGCGCTGCCTGGCAGAGCGCCTTGGTGCCATGCTCTTCTTGTATGGGTGACACCTCCCCTACTGCCGAGTAAAGACGTGCTCGCTTTCAGATGAGCAGTATGTTTCATGTTGATTAAAGGAACGAGAGGTGATAGGAGTATATAAAAAGAAGGAAAAGACCTGGAAATCTTAGAAATGACAGTTGCTTGCCTCATGGCTGTACTCTTTGACGGTTATTTGTGTATAAACGCTGCTTGTTTTGCATGTCGTTTTCGTTGTTGCGAAGAACGGAGCCGCAGATCTGTGCTGTGAGATCCACGTGTGACATGTAAGCGTCCTGCTTTTTCTGTGGCCCTGATAAAGCCCAAGTAACACGCACTGAGATTCACGTCTTCAGTGCTCTACGTCTTGCGGCTGTTACATTTTGGATTCTGTTTAATTTCTTTGGGGTTGATTTTTGTTTGTGTTTTTGAACTACTAATCCTTTTGATAAATACTGAAGTACTGAAAGCGGTAAATGTTGCTCGGAATCGTGGCTTAGCGAAGCTCAGATGCTTATCTGAGTTATCTCTGATCGTCGTAGTGTGATTAAAGGAAAATATTGAGCACCGCATGTCACGGGTGTGCATCCAGAAGAAGGGTCTGGGCCGCCCTCAAGGAGGTGGGTGTGCACTTCTTGCTGCCCAGCGTTCAGAGCTGACAGGATGTAAATATCCAGGAAGGAAAATAAAAAGTCAACTGTAAACCTCTCAGATCGATGGGGGCCAGCGCACACCCACCCACTTCCCTGGGTTCACTGGGGCTGGGAGCATGGGGAGCTGGGAGGTGGTGGGATCGCCGTCCCTGGGAATGTTGAAGGGCAGTGGAGACGTGGCACTGAGGGACGTGGGGAGTGGGCACGGTGAAGGTGGGCTGGGGTTGGGCTGGGGGATCTGAGAGGTCTTTCCAACCCTGATGACCCCATGGTTCCATTTAGGGACACGGGCAGCGGGTTGGGGTGGGAAGGATTCTGTGATGGCATGAAATGGATGGGTTGGGGAGTGTCTGGGGACACTGGAGGAGCAGCCAGGGACAAGAGCTGGGACTGATGCCATGGGGTTTCATGGGAAGGGTTTTTTGACCTACACCAGCAGTTAATGTAGGTGAGAATATGCCTTGCTTAAATGTTTTTGCTGCAGATAATGCTTATTTATCCCAGGAAGCTCAAGCTGTTTTGACACTTCCGTAATTATAACCACAGTGGAGAGAAAGCTTATTTTCTAACTATAGTGGTGATATTTAATTTATAATTCTCTCCTCGTGTTTGGGGCAAGAAAAGCTCAATTTGTGTTCGTGTTTCTGAAGTGGTGAATGTGACTGTGGAGTGCGTAGGCAGCGATGGAACTAATTTGTGGCTGTGGAGGCTGTGCATACATTTGATATGCTTAACACTATTCTCCTGCGCTTCTGAAATGTTGTGAGGCTGAACTGAAGCCAGGGAGCTGTGGGCTTGGCTTCATGGGCAGCGAGGTGGCCTGAACCGGGGTGGACATGTCCCTATCTACACAAATCTGCATCCGTGCCTCTCTTTTGGAGTTTAGCCTTTGCTTGACCAGCATCACGCAACCTTGGCTTCAGGCCTGCGTTGTGCATTAGCATTTTAGGCGTAGCTTTCTAAAACAGCAGCACTTGCAAAAATGGCTGTCACTTAAAATTTGGCCACGTGTGTATGCAAATGCTCATTGTGCTCGTTTTGCGTAAATCCAGTTGGGATCTTCAGCAGTATTTAATGCCTGCCAGCAGAAGGGCTGCGTGCAGGGCACTGTGTCTGCAGTGGAGCTGGGGGTGGGAGCTGTGGGAGGACGGCAGTAGCACGCTGCAGCAGCAGCAGCTGTAGCACGGCAGACCTTCAAGCCCCCCCAGGAGCACCTTTATTATTATTATTATTATTTAAATCTCTTCGGTGGAGTGGTCCAGCAGTGTTGCAGGATTGCAGTCACACAAAGATGAAGGTAAACGTGTGGGTACCTATAGGCTGGCCATACCATCGGTGCTTATAATTGGTGCTTATAATTGCTCTTCCTCGCTTTTGCCTTCGCAGATGTATATCTTTCAGACAATTTGCATCTTCTGACACAGTTTTGTCCCTTACGGATGCGTGGTACAGTGCGCTGTCATGGAAATAGGAAACATTAAATAGGCAAAAGTTAACGTAGCGTACAAATGAACGTTTTTGGAAGAAGGCCTAAAACAGGTTGTTTTTTTCTGACTATGCAGACAATTTAAGTCTTGGGAAGGCTCTGCAGTTATCTTGCATATTGATGAGGACGCAGCCTGCTTTTGCTAAAGCAGTGCAATGTGGTACTTGCAGAACCGAGAAGCTGCAGGCACCTAATGCCACACATTTTGTGAAATCCCATAAATATGTGCTTGTTTTAAAATATGTATATATATTTTTAAGCAGTGATGAGTAGTCTTGCTGATTTTTCCTTAAGGTTTTCGAAAAGAACCTTGCTGCGGAAGTTGCAGTATTATTAGTTTGTAATCAGTACCACAGTTGAGCAGAAAACCCATTTCTGTATTGTAGACCACTCTTGATGTGGCACCGAAGGCAGAAAAATCCTGATAGACATCTTTAGAGCAGCCATGAACAACAAAGGTGTCTGTAGGTGCTGTCCCAAAAGCTGCAGCAGTTCTGACAGAGAGGTTGCTGCAGTTGGGGTGAGCAGCACGTGCTTTGGGGAGAGCGGGGAAGCCCTGACCTACATACATGTTTATCTGAGAGCTACTGAGTTACAGGGAGGCCTTTAAATCAAAGCCATCTTCATCTCCGTGCTCGGCCTCAGGAGGGCTTTGGAGATTTTAGAGGTTGCAGGACCCGATAAAATTTGCATGGACTTCTCTTCCTTTATTTATTGCGCAGTTTTTACCGTCTTCAGTTTTCTTGCAATTTATCGTTGTCTTTTCTGTTAGCATGCGGGTAGCAGCACGTAGGTTCAGAACCAATTTAAAGCGTGCTCTGTCAGACTGTTTTACCTCATTTTCACCCCTCTCTTTTATATTTCAGAGGAGAACATTTTCTGTGTGGAGGGGTACAAATGTTTTTTAAGGCTCCAAAGCACTGGGTCAGGAAACTGAGATATTTTTTCTTTCCTCCTAATGATAATTTTACATACTGTGAAGAGTGAGGTCTTTTCCTGGCTTTTTCACATTTGCGAGTTGCATCTCTGACACGCTAAAGAGGCTGCAGACGTGCGCCCTGGTAGGTACCGCAGAGCACATGCCCAGCATTCTTGGAGGGCACGTGAAGGAGAAGTGTTTTGGAGAAGTGATGGCAATCGAGGAGGGGGCAGAGCAGCGACTGGTGCGTGGCCGTGTTCCCTCTGCAGAACGGCAGTGCGACCAAGCACTGTGCTGGCTGAGGGCTCTGCTCCTGTGTGGCTCAGGTATTCCCGGCCACCACTTCCCCGTGTCCCGGTAATGCAGTAGGAGACTCTTGAATCTTTTTTCCTCCTTCTTTTAGGGGTGGGTGATAGAGTCTTGGTTTAAGGAGTTGTAATGAGTGGACTGAGGGGTACCAGGCACCAGCTGGCAGGCTCACGGGTACCCCTGCTTTTGCAGCTTGGAAGCAGGATAACTTGTGTCTTCTTTCCCCTCTTATAAGACCAAATTGAGTAGAAAGGAGCAGAGGACTGGTTAGTGTGGAAACTTTGTCACAGGGCATCCTGTCATGGAATCATAGAATCACCAAGGTTGGAAACGACCTCCAAGATCCTCCATTCCAACTGTCCACCAATATTTCCCACTAAGCCATGTCCCTCGGCACGACATCTAAATGTTTCTTGAACACCTCCAAGGTCAGTGACTCCTCCACTCCCTGGGCAGCCCATTCCAGCACCTGATCTCTCTTTATGAGAAGTTTCTCCTGACTTCCAAGCTGAATCTTCCCTGGCGCAGCCTGAGGCCGTTCCCTCTCGTCCTATCACTAGTTACATGGGAGTTAATCTGTCATTGTACAGGTTAGTGGAGTAGAGCTATACATCTGGGAACATACATTTTGTTCTGTCACTTAAAGGAGAAAAATTAAAAACAGTGCAGTTATTTAAGGAAAGCTTTCTGTTTACTTGCATAATAAATCATGAACTTCAGGTGGTTCTCTGGTACTCACAGCACACTACGTAGCTTGTGTTTTACTGCTCTGCTTTGTCTCTGATTAATTACTGCCTGCTTAAATTCTTGCAGATAAGAGGTGGAGGCTGTTGTAACTGGTGTGTGGGATGCTCAGACGCTGCTGCTGTGTTTTTTGATAGAGAGGAGGTGGGGATGTGTGGGGAGGTGGGGATGTATGGGAAGCTGCTGGGTGTTTTGGGTCTGATGATGACCCACATGCTGTTTGCTGTAAGCTGGCATTAAGTGGAAGCTGTGCCATGAGGACAGGTGTAAATCTGGCCTTTCAAAAGCCAAGGACAGGAGCACCTGAAAGATGCTGATGTACTGATGGACTGTTGGCTGAATATGAGCCAGCAGTGTCCAGGTGGCCAAGAAGGCCAATGGCATCCTGGCTTGGATCAGGAATGGTGTTGTGAGCAGGACTAGGGAAGTCATCCTGCCCCTGTACTCGGCATTGGTGAGGCCCCACCTCGAGTACTGGGTTCAGTTCTGGGCACCTCAATACAGAAAGGACATGGAGGAGCTGGAGCAGGTCCTAAGAAGGGCAACAAGGCTGGGGAAGGGCTTGGAGAATATGCCCTCTGAGGAGCAACTAAAGGAACTGGGGCTGTTTAGTCTGGGAAAGAGGAGGCTGAGGGGAGACCTCATTGCTCTCTTCAAATACCTGAAAGGTGATTGCAGTGAGAGCGGGGCTGGTCTCTTCTCACTGGTGACAGGTGACAGGACAAGGGGAAATGGCCTCAAGTTGCCCCAGGGGAGGTTTAGGTTGGATATCAGGAAAAACTTCTTTACAGAAAGGGTCGTTAAGCACTGGAACAGGCTCCCCAGGGAGGTGGTTGAGTCACCATCCCTGAATGTGTTTAAAAACCGTTTGGATGTGGTGCTCGGGGACATGATTTAGCGGTGGGTTGTTAGAGGTAGGGCAGTATGGTTAGGTTGTGGTTGGACTTGATGATCTTGAAGGTCCTTTCCAACCTGAGCAATTCTATGATTCTGTGATTCTATGCTCAGAGAAACTAGTTGTCCCTACTTCGTGCTGCAGGGAGCTCTTGTCCACTTGCACGTTTAAGCAAATGTAAGCTTGGATGGAAGTCATCTCTGTTTTCGAAGTGAACTGTTGGCATTCAGAAGAGGTTAAGAAATGAGAAGTTTAATAATGTTCCAGTAATGAGATTTATGTTTCCACTCAGAAGAAAAAAAAAATGGAATCCAGCTGATATTTGGCAGAAGTTAAGAAGAAAGAATCATCTGTGTGCCTCTTGAGGGCATGAAGGCCCCAGTCTTAAACTTTCTGCCTGAAAGATGCAGCTTTGGGGCAGATTAACTGTAGATGACATGTTTTATTCCTTATATTGGAAATTTTTCTCTTCTTATTGTATTTCTAGGTATGCATGCCCAAAGCGTTGCCCAGACACCAGGAACCAAGGGGGAGAGTCAATTTTGTGTTTTGTGTAGGTTTTGTTTTGATTATTTTTTTTTTCCCCCATCTGTGAGTTCTTACCATTTGATCAGAGCGTTCTCAAGCTGAGTCTCAGTCCTGGAAATCGTGGGACCATGCACAGGGATGGGGAAGTTGCTCGGGCTGCCTGAGTGTGGTTACACTGCCGTGTGAAGGCTCTTATGCCATAAGAGCCTTTAGGGGGCTGTAAAGGGGTCATACCCCATACTGCCTTTATGGGGTGAGCAGCATTGCCTCGAGGCACTGCCATGAACCCATCTGTGCTGCAGGGCTGTAAAGCTGAGATGGGGCTGAGTGGGAGTGCATGGTAAGGGCATCCCTTGCAGTAGCTGCTGATGGCTCCTGGGTTTTACCCCAGATCTGTGTCTCTGATTTCAGAACAATCCTTATCTGAAATGGTTTCTGGCTGTCGTGTAGTTCATAAGTGATATGTAACGTCATTTCTAAGTGTATGCTTATTACTGTATTTATTAGAGGTATTTTAAAGCTCATTAAAGCTTGGTAACAGTCTGTGCTTAAAAGTCTTGCCCCTTCTCCAAGCTGCCTGTCTCTCGGCCCCACGGCACAGACTCTTTGCTAACAGGGCAGTAAGGTGCTCCTGCCCCTGGTTGCTCTCTAAGAGTCATCTAAAGGCAGTTAGTGAGCAGCGTGCTGTGCGGTATGCGTGCCTCTGTGCAGGAAGCAGGCTCGCTGCACTTGGCTGAAGCGTTGCACAACCCGTAGAAACGTCGTGGTGACACTCACTTGAACTGCACAACTGGGTTACTTGCACAAATGGAGAAATCCCACTGCAGTTCTGTGGCAACTCCTCACGTTGCCACGTGCCTAGGAGAGGGGAAGCACTGCGGGAACGGCTGCTTGGCTGCTGCATCAGCAGTGCCCTGGGTGCTTCTCAGCTGCTGCCCCGATGGAGGTCAGCTGGGGGGTTGGAAGGGTTAATATTCAGTTGGATTTTGTAGTTTGTTGCTTTTTTTAAATTATTTTCCTAGTGGTTCTTTTCTTTCAAGTGGTTTGATAGAAGTTTTAAAGATGCAATGCGACCGTGAAAAACGAAACAAGCTGAATTGTGAGTGGCAATGACTCAGCTGCAGAGAACTGCTGGAATCTGTTGGTTTGTGCCTCCCGTCGAGGCTGTTTTGGAGGTGGGTTCCCGGCGGTGCAGCATCAGTGCTTTGCATCAGTGGTGACATGACAGGGAGGAGGAGAAGCTCCTGCAGCATGGGACCCCTCTGCTGCAGCGTTGCAGAGCTGCATGCTCCTGCCACCGTCTGCCTGCTGGCTTTCCTGCTCTGCAGCAGCGTTTGGCTCTCGTTAACTTTTACATTTCTTGTTCCTCTTTTATGATACAAATTCTTCTTTCTTGGACTAGAGCAAAGAGTAATGTCCTTCCTTCCCCAGGAAACCTTAACTCGCCCTGAGAAGCGATTCCCGCACTGCAGTGCTTGTGTCCCTGAGGGCAGCACACAAACGAAGCTGTAGGTTTGGGTTTTGCATTTCTAATATCTCAGAGGCTTCCTTGTTTAGTTTTAATTGTAGATGCACGGTTCTGTTTATTTTTTGAGGCTCTAGTCTGCAGAGAACTCGAGCGTCTCTAGATATTTGCATTGGGGATGATCTCTCTGGGAGAAATGGCCTATTAGCGGGCAAAGGACTTAGTAACGGATGAGAAATTCAAATGTGTTTAATGTCCCAAAGCCTGATTTTTAAATCAAAGCTGCTGCTATTTGTCACAAATGAAGCTGTGTAAAGTAAATACATCTGCTAACTTAGGGAATGGCGCAGGGAAGGAGAAGTACTGAATGCTGCCTGCAGCTGCCCCAGTGCCTGGGGAGCAGCCCAGCCATCGCTATGACTTAGAGCAGGGGAGCTGGAGGATCCCAAGTATTGCCTGTCTCTGGTACAGCTGTCTGTCCCACTACAGCTGTGTCTTTCACACAAGTAATTGGAGGAGCAGGTTTTGCTGCGTGCCCAGCCAGCACCTAACTACAGCAGCAGATGTTGGATGAATCCCTGTGCACGCTGCTGCCTTGTTAGGGTACGACAGCAGTCACAAAGCAGGAGTTAGGTGGAATTGTCTGGATCACAGGTTCAACATCTGGCACAGCTTGCTCCGTTGGCTTTGTCATTGTTCGTTATGCATCTCATTTGGCAGACGACGCTGCTGGTTGGTGGAGAGCCTCTGCTCCCAGGTAACAGCGACGGGACAAGAAGTCATTCCTGCCTTCATTTATTGTGGTAGGGTGAAGCCAGCGCATAAGATTTTTCAAGCCCTGCTGGGCCCCATAGTTCTAAGCCATAAAGTTGCCAGCTAACTTTTTGTGTAATGCCTTTTTGATGCATTATGAGCGAAGTCTCAAATATCCACACATGGTGTCCTCCTTATCTGGTCTCTGAGAATGCAGACCGAGCGTGCACTTGTGCTTTTTTCTTCCTCCTCTTCTTTCCTCCAAAATAAAATACTTTGCTGTTGGAATGCAAGGCTTTAATCTGGCCATTGTGCTGCATATAATTCTCCTGTACATGTTTTCCATTGTATGTAATTAGTTTCAGTTCTCAAGGACTGATTTTAAATATTCATATGGATCTAGTACAAGGGAGCATCTGTATGATGATATGTTTTCTGCATCTGAAGAATAAAAGGACCACTGGGATGGAACAAAAGGCAACTTCTCAAGTTAATTGTAAGATTTTATTGGTGTTTCACTCCACTGCTCCAGGGTTTCTTCTATGAATCAATTGCAGGCTGCCTAATTTATGTATGAACTCTGTCTGAAAGGCGTTGCAAATTGATTTGCTGACAATGCATGGGGAAAGGTGACCCTCATTTGTCACTTCAATCTCCTGTACGGGCCCATAGGGAAGAAAGAGATACTAGAAGTTGCAGAAATGTAAATGCAAATTGTTGTGCTTGTTGCAAAGGGTCTGCACGTGTATTCGGTAAAGCATAATGAATTGGGGGGTGGGTAGCTATTGCTTAGTATTGTGGAAGATATTACTGAGACTTTAAAATGAGTCAAGGTGTTTATCCTGCAGTATTTGTTCCTGTAAGATTTTGTACAGACATCCAACCTTGGTTGGCCTATGTTGCTTGTTTGCTCGGTGCTCTGAAGGGCCTGCTCTGCTGGAGAGGTCTCCGTTCCTTCTCCGTGTTTCTGTGCTCATGTGCTTACTCCTCTTGCAAGCTTGCAGGTAAAATAGTAAGTATTCAAGGCAGAGCCTTGCTGCGGAGGTCTTTATTTATCTAAAATTAGACCCAGAAGGATAGACAATGAATATTTATGCAGCAAGAGACACGTTTGGATATGAAATACGGCTGTAAAATGGCCGTGGCGTAGACCTACTGGTAGACAGCATCTACTTTTTACCATAATCCCGTGTTTTTTCTTCTGCTTTCCCTGTCATATTTTCCTGTGCTTGCGTCTCATCTCAGAACTCCGTGGCAGGGCCCAGCAGCACTGTTGGCCAGAGGTTACAACTGCTCCTTGCCCTGGGCCTGCCCAGGATTTTCACTTGAAAACTCTTTATCCGGACATGATTTCTGCTGTGTTTAGCATCTGTCCCAAAACATGAACTAGTCTCTCAGGGTTTGACCTCTAGAGGGTGGAGAGCGTCTAGTGATTTGTGGTAGCAGGGGGAATGATGGGGCAAGGGATGTCTCAGGGGTTTTATAAACCTCCTCTGCTAAAAGTAAGATGAGGCCTTTCCTCCCACGCTGCCTTTGAGTAGGTTTGCTCCTCTTTGTGTGCTCCAAAAGCTGAAGTTATTGAAATGTTCATCAAAATGCTGATAGAACGCTCTCTTGTGCAAGGGGAAAAGGGACAGGGGAGGGTTGGCTCTTGGCTTTTCTATGCATAAAATTGCTCTCAGTAAGACATTTCTGTCTGAGCCCAGTGCGGTGCTTAGCTCAGGAAAAGCCAGACCTGCTCTGAAGAAACCACTGTTGTGACTGGGCACGTCCCCAGCAAGGAGATGGTGATAGTGGTGCTGCAAAAAGGGAACGAGTCCAAGCAGTCAAAATAAGAAAGCTGCAATAAGCTGGAAATAGTTTGCTCTTTTTAAGGCGGG